>NC_044915.1:30517770-30703402 GCF_001633185.2 Quercus lobata | reverse complement strand
ATACATACATACCCTCATAGCTTCAAAAAATTTCAAATTTTGCCCAAAAAAAAAAAAAAAAAAAACTCGGCATTATTCCAATCTCTTCTTTTACAGCATACAAATTCCAAAATTACAGTTTGAGAGAGAGAAAGCGTACCGCGATTCTTGAGTTTCGAGGAGGGAGGCTAGGGCATGGAGTGCGGAGGAGCTAGGGTTTTCAGGCGAGGAAGTGATCTTCTCCATAAGCTTCTGAGCCTTGGCGATCAACTCGTCGTCTTCATTTCTCGGTTCCTCTTCTTCTTCTTCTTCCTCGTCGTCTTCTTCTTCTTCTGCTTGAGACTGAGGCTGAGATTCCGATACAGGTGGTGGTTGAGGAGGCTGAGCTTCTTCGTCTTCACCTTGGTTCGCTTGGTCATTCATGGCTGCCTCCATATATTATATTATAAATAAATATTATTTGAAAATTATATGATTGTGTTTTACAATTAAGAAGAAAAATAGAAATAAGAATGAAAGAATTTTTGGGGGGCTTATTGCTATGGTTTTATTTTGTATGTGTGTTTTTGTTAGTGTTTTTATTTTTGGAGTTGGGGAGTTGCAGAAAGAGAGAGAGCTTGAAAAATATAGTGAAAGAGAGAGAGAGAGAGAGAACGCGTCGCTGATTGGGTTTCGTTTTTTATAGTGGGAGGAGATCCTAGAGAGAGAAAGGCAGAGGGGTCTGGAGAAAACGAGTCGGAATGTTCCAGAGCGACCCGACCCGATTCACCTTTGTAGCCCTAGCTTCTTCTTTTTTAATAAATAAAATAAATAAATTTGAGCCTTTGGGGTTCAGTAAAGTCTCCGTTTGGTTTTTTTTTTTTTCAAACTTTTTTTCTTATTTGTTTTTATATAATTTAAACCTTTATGTTTTTTTTTTTTTCTATATACAATATTTATATTTCTACCCAACTTATTTTTTATAAAGTAAAATAAGCTAGTAGAGTAAGAGAGAAATTTATTGATTCAAAAGATTTGTAATGGAGGTTACTATATATCAAGCTACAATATTATGGATGGACAATAAAATAAAATAAAGCTATAGGTTTTTTTTTATATAAGTGGGTCTTGAACCTAGATCTTTACTTTAACAACAATATATTTAATCTGTTGAGCTAAGTAATATAATTTGTATGTTTGATTATTGTTTTTTTGTTGTTTATTTATGATGACTTGAGAGCATCTATCTTATGAAGAGTTTTTAATTTTTATTCAGATTAATGTATGATAAATTTAAAGCACTAACTCATACCCGTATTCCAATCTTTCGCGCTAGGCGCTCACGTTTTTTGTCTGAGTGGAAGCGGGCGGCGGGGCTTGCTTAACCGGATACACGGAATTGGGATCTCTCCCGCATGCAACTTTTTTATCGGGAAAGCACCAAGAAGCTGCTGGTTTCTTACAAGTGATTTTATTTCTCAGTCCAATTTATAAATTTTGGTTTAGATTTATGTCATCATGGCATGTATTGGATCATATTTTATAGTACATAACTTAGCATTATTAATTTATATTTTTTATAATTCAATATTATTATTATTTTATAAAATTTCAACTTATGATATCTGTTTATAATAATTGCACTCTTTATTATCAAACCAATACACTAATTGGTTTTTAGTGTAAGCGGGGATTAAACCTCATATCTCTTATTTAACTACTATAAACTTTATTAGTTGAGATAACTGGACCCACATAATTCAATATTATTTAATATGAGGATTTGAATCCTATTTCTCCCTATAAAGGAGACCAATCGATATCACTAAGTTACACAACTCTTGATATTTTGAATTTTAATTCTCATTGTAAAGAAGATCAATTGATATCAGGTAGCTACATGACTCTTGATACGTAACTTATAATTTTTTTTTTGAGAATAGATACGTAACTTATAATTAAGTAAAATAAACATACCGTCTTTTTTTGATGTATTATTAAAATTATATACTTATTTATTTATCACTCATTCATTCACCTGTGAAATATATATATATATATATATTTTTTTTAATGAATCATTCACCCGTGAACTTAATACATTAGAAACAAAAAAAGCATAATATTTTTTTGTCTTCTAATGTATTTACATTCACCTGTGAACTTAATACATTAGAAAAAAAAAAATATATATATATATATATATATTATTTTTCATTCAATTCCTTTTATCATGTGTCTATTCCAATTTTTTTTCCTTATAAAAAAAAGTGATATTGAGATCATTTGCATTAGTATTTTTCGCCAAATTTGATCTAAAAATATTACTTTTTCAATTTGTGCTTATATATTATTCACTAACTATTATAGTATACTCAATTACCTATCACATTTCATTTTTCTCTCTCCAAATATTAATTTGCTTTCAACCCATCATTTCATAATCCAACATTTACTGCATCAACAACATGCCACTGGATTGTAAGCCAGTCATTGTCTTCCATCTCTGTCAATTTGTGTGAATGAGAGAGAGAATAAAAAGTATTTTGTATTTGGCGCGTTAATGAACAATACCTCAATACACTTGTTGAGGTTTTGTTCATAATAAATTTTGTTGACAAGTTGTTTATGGCTGACGAGAGTACTTTGAGATGCTCTTACAAAAGATAAAAAAACGCTTTACATAAAATGACAATACATAAAAACCTCCATACATTTGTTCTTTAAAATTTGAGGTTGTTTTTGTACGAGCATCAAGTCGGGGCCCGCCCCATTATCCTTCATATGGTTAAGAGGTTAGGGCCCAGAATTAGGTTGGGGCTCAGCCCATTAGCCTTTGTATAGTTATGAGATCGGGACCAACTCATTAGACCTTGATGGGCCGGAGACCAAATATAGCCTGAACGGATGAGAACGAATAGGGTGTTTGCGGTGCGGTGCGGTGCAGTTTTAGGCCATTTTTAGCACTGCACTTTGCGGTACGGTTTAGCTAAAACCATAACCGCACTGCACCTCATTTTTACGGTCACATGTGTGATACTATGTATAAGATGTAGTTTGAAGTCAGTATATTTTTCAAATTTTGGGCTTTTCCTACACAGTCCAAAACTAATTTTTCCCTTTTTTTGGGGCAAGTTTTTAATTATTGAACTAATTTCTCTTTATTTTGGATTGGCTTTTCTAGTCAACACTTGCTAGGGCTATTAAACTTTTTTTTTTTTTTTTTGAAAACTAGGGTTATTAAACTATTAATAATATATTTAATATTAAAAATAAATAAATATATTAATAAATAGAAAGGGTGCGGTGTGGTGTGGTTTGTGCAGTTTTCTTATTATAAAACCGCAAACCGCATTGCACCATGCGGTGTGGTGTGGTGCAGTGCAGTGTACTATTACTTGCGGTGCGGTGTGGTTATGCCATTTTGCGGGCGATTTTGGTGTGATTTTTGCGGGTTGTGCGGTTTGGTGAACACTTCTAAGAACGATAATGCCTTGGGGGAAATCACTTGCTGAGCGTCAAGTGCAAGTTTTAAGAAAATCCTCAAAAAATCCCACCTGAACAGGAATCTTGAATATAAGTGGGGTCCATGTGACAAAGTGGATGAAACATCATCATTAGGACCACATTAGGAGGGCGTTATAAAAGGGAAAATGGGCTAGATAACAGGAGGTTGGCATTTTTGGAGGGGAGATACACGAGAGAAAAGTGAAGAACGACCAAAGAGGGAGAGAATGTTTCAGCTCAATATAACTTGGGGCTTCTCGGGAGACAGACACATGAGGGTAAAGAAGATAAAGTGGGCTGAAGAACCTTTCCTTGGATTGTTGGGTTGACTCTAGGAGGTTTTCCCATTGTAAGAAATTTCATATCCATCCAAACAAATAAATTGGGAGTTTGACCCAAATATTATTGAGCATTTTGGGTTCAGGCTCTACAGATTTTATTTTGGTTATTTATATATAAAAATTTTAACTTTGATCATTTATGTTTAATTCAATTTTCTATTTAGTCCTTTACATTTCAAAATTTTAATTTTCATGAAGGACCAAATAGAAAATTGAAATAAACACGAGAACCAAAAATGAAAAACTAAAAAAGTGTGAAAATAAAAGTAACCCAAATTTAGGTTGAAAACTCAAAGGCGAAAATCACATTTTCATGCGATTTTCACTTTGGTCCCTATCTTTTATTTTCACCACTTTTACTCCCTGTTTAGAAGAACACCTTCCATTTTAGTCATTTCCGTCAGTGCCCTAACGGCAAAGTCCTACGTGACAGACGGAACTATTAAAATAATAATAATAAATTTTTATTTTGGCATTAAAAAATGTCATGTTAGCATCTAAATTAAAAAAAATTAATTTATTAATTTTAACTAAAAAAAAAAAAAATTAAAACACATACCCATAAATTTCTAGGTTTAGAATCCCAAACAAGATGCAACTCACAAACTCAGCTCAACACCATTTTTTTTTGGATCCAAAACGAAATTGGACTGAAATTCAGTAATGGCGATGGATCAAAAGGAATCCATCTCAACGATTTTATAGTCCGATTACATCACATATATATAAAATATGAAAAAATATATATTAATAAAAATAAAATAAAAACTCCCCTAGTAATTTTGCTTTAGAGATTTGCTTCTCATATGTTTTTTTTTTTTTTGGATTTGTTGAATTTTAGTCCATCAGATTTGGTGCTATTGCCAGTGATTCCCGTTGTGGATGAGGTAGATATTGCTAGGGTTTCCATGAGCACGGTAAGCATAATGAGGCTTGATCTTTGCCGCGGATCTTTGAAATGAAGCGACTGGCGGCGAGATTTGGTGGAGGCACACGTCGACTGCTGGCGCTGAAAACCGCCGGTGGGACTGTGAGACGGAGACGAAGTGGAACATGACGATAACGACAAAAATTTTGATGAAGACGTCGAGGAGTTAGGGATTGGAGGAGGAAAAAGATAAGAGATTGATTTTCTGGGAGGTTTTGGGGACGAGAGAAACGCTTTGATCTTCAAAGACAAAGGTAGTGCGTGGCCTTGTCGTACTCTTCGATGAGATTCGTGAGGTCCTCATCGGAGGTGATCAATACCAGAGCGTCTAGATCCTCCCACGGCAACTGGCAATGAAGGCTCACAGATGTACCACACGACTCTTTGAGCTTCAACAATAGCTCTATACCATAAATCGAATTCAATTTCTAGCTAGAAAAAAAAATTTTAAAATTAAAACAGAGTCAGACTAACCGGAAAAGGAAATGGGGCAATCAATGTCGAGGACACAAACCCAGAAATTGCTAGGTTCAACTTGCTTGAGATCGGTTTTTTTGAGTTTGAGATTTTTTTTGTTTGGATTGGTTGTGTTGTATTTTTGGATTGATTTGGTACTTTGGGGCTTTAGGATTTGATGATTTTGCTTGGTTTGAGAAAATGGTGATTTTGAGATTTTTAATTTTTGGATTTTAATTTTTGGGTTTGTGTTATTGTTCAAGACACTTAGATCTCAATTCATGTGATTTTTAGTTTTTAATTTTTTAATTTAGTTAAAATTAATAAATTAATTTTTTTTTTAAATTTAGATGCATGGCATTTTTTAATGCCAAAATAAAAAAAAATTTATTATTATTTTAATAATTCTTTCTGCCACGTAAGACTTTGCTGTTAGGGCACCGATGGAATGGATTAAAATGGAAGGCGTTTTTCTAAATAGGGAGTAAAAATAGTAAAAATAAAAGATAAAAATTAAAGTAGAAATATCATGGAAATGTAAGGTTGAAAATGTGGTTTTCGCCAAACTCAAAAGTATAGGTTGCTTAGAAAAAAAAAAAAATTTGTGAAGTCCAAGTCCAATCCCAACCGATTAGACCAAGAATAAAAAAACCAAGTTACTCTTCACTTCCTTCTATGGTCATAGACTAGACTTTGGATCTTTTCACGTTTCTCCTTGCACGACTCATTTTGGAAACTAGTTTACGGCTTTACACAGCACATTCGTGGTCTAGGATTGCGTGAACCAATGTCAGAAGTTACTATACGATGAGGCGATGAGGACGAGTTTCCGTGCGTTACCAAACACAGCACATTCTCTGGGAATCTCCGAATCCACGATTCCGTGAAACAATTTTCTCACGTTAGCGCACCCGCTGTTTGGTTACACCGAGAATCTTAACCCGGACATGGAAAAAGCACCCGAAACTGGAATCGAGGAATCATCATCTCCAAACACATCGCAAGATGATCACAAGCAGTGGATCGAGGCTCAGGATGATCTAAAGAGAAGACTGGTAACAGAGGACGATTTCTCATGGAAATTATCGAAAGAGAAGGAGGAGGAAGAGGAAGTGTTGTTGAGATATGTTGGTGGGGTCGACATAAGTTTCTCAAAGGAGGACACGTCAGTTGCTTGTGGGACCCTCGTGGTGTTGGACATTCAAAGTCAAGACCTTCAAACTGTGTATCATGATCACTATCTTGTTACACTTACTGTTCCTTATGTTCCTGGCTTCCTTGCTTTCCGAGAGGTTTATTTTCTTAGCTCATTATTGTCTTTCGTAAATATCCGTTGCTTATTTTCGATAGCTTATTTGCATAATTAGAGATAAAAAGTCACTTGTTTTGAAATTGTTTATTTTTGATAGTTTATTTGTATAATATGAGACAAAAGTTCGAAAGCTAGCTTATCTGTTTCTTTGTTTCAATGTTCTGTTTGAATGTTTTTTTTTTTGGGTAGGCGCCAGTTCTTCTAGAACTTTTGGAGAGAATGAAAAAGAATGCAAGTCCATTTTATCCACAGGTGATAACTGTGTTTGATGTTAAACATTAGTACTACTACTATTCTTTCCTTTGATTTCCACTTAAGACATGAAAATGGCCATGTTCCATTATCCTTGTTAGCATAATGGGTGGAACTTGTCTCTTGGAGAGATGAGTTTGGTGCTTGAATTCGTCTTTTCAAAAGACAAGTTTAACAAAAGGCTATTTTGCTAATTAAGTTTAAAACTTTTAAAATAGCATTATTAATAAACAAAAAGCTCTAACATTGTGCTATGCACTGGTTGAAAGTATGTGAGATAAGATGCTATTAACTGATTGGCACATTACTAACTGATGTATGTTTTTTGAAAATGTTCATATATTTATTGGATAACAGTGTTATCATAACACTTCAGACTTGTAACACTGGTTTCATTTTTTAATGAACAGGTGTTAATGGTTGATGGAAACGGAATACTTCATCCTCGAGGCAAGTGCTTGTCACCAATCTGATTGCAGTATATTATTCTTCTTGAGCATTGTACACAAAACTCAACAAAGCATTTTATACCAGTTTGAAATTTGTTAGTTCAGTTCACTTAATTTTGAAGGTAGATTCCATTTATGGTTCTTTGTGTATGTAAACAGTGAGTGATTCATGTCAACTATTGATGTCATCAATTTTTACCTATCCTTCTATTTTCCTGAAAAAAATCTTAAAACATAAACTTCATTTTTATAGGTTTTGGCTTGGCTTGCCATCTAGGTGTTTTGGCTGACCTCCCTACAATTGGGATTGGAAAGAATGTAAGTCCTTTTTATTTTTTGATAAGTAAAAAATGTAAGTTCTGACCATATGAGAGATTGATTCTTCTTGAATTAAATCCAAGTCCCAATATATACATCAAGTTCTCATTTTGACTTGAGAACTTGATCCCTGCTTACTTGTTCTTTTGGTTAAGTTTTGACAGTGTTCGAACTTATATATCTCAGCTGCATCATGTGGATGGTCTTACTTATTCTGGAGTGAGACAACTACTAGAAAACAAAGAAAATTGCACTGAAAATTTTATTACTTTGAGTGGATGCTCCGGGAAAATATGGGGAGTGGTAAGAAACCAAGTGTTATAACTTATACTTTTGAAGCATTATTTAAATATCTCAGTTCATCATTTAACTTAATAGAGTAATTTTAACGTCATTTTAACTACATACATGGCAAACTGTAATGGACTACAAATAGTTGGCTGGCTAAGATAAGGCAATCTGAGAAATTTTCCTTTTTTGTTAAACAAAGTAACCGAAGTATGATTTTTTATTTTGTTAGGGAAGCTCAGAATCCTACTTGTATGCTCCTTTTTTACTTCTAGGTAGAAAATTTTGGTGAAGATCAAGTTTGGCATTTGTTCTTATCTGTTCAATGGCTGATATACTCTTATAGGAACCCTATTATACTCTTTTTTTTGTTATTATAAGTAAGACAGGAACCCTATTATACTCTCACAGGAAAGAGTTCCCAATTGTAGCTTTGCTACCATGGTTCTCATGTGTTTCATTGCCCAAGTTTAAGGAAAGAAAGTTTTTTGTTGCCCAGTATGCACTGCTTCATGTGCTTGGCACACCCTTACTATATAAATTTTTTTTTTTTTGGTTCATAAACTGGTGAATAATTCATAAGAAGAGGTGATGATCAATGGATTCGGTCTCTATTGCTTGTGTACCATTCACTGGTGGTTTGATTTAATCTGTTGGTGGAAGTATCATATGGAGTAAAGAGCTAATATTTTGATTAAATTTGGTTGATGATTTGGCAACTATGCTATTAATTTGCTTGAATACTTTTTTACTTGTGATTCATAATCCTATGTCATGCCTAATATGATCCTTCCTGATATGAGGAGTTAGTCTTGCATATGTAATTCTTGCTTAAACAAGAAAAACCTCCCTTGTAAGAATTGGGTAGAGGATGAGGTCATGAGTTCAAGATCACTAGGCGCGTACTTGCACTAAGTTGCTTATTGCCTGAAATAGGCATCATCTTTAGTGCTTAAATTGCGTTCTTGAAAATATTTCCCATCAGTGGGAAATATAATGTCAGAATAAGATGAGCATCAGAGTATGTATGGAAGGCGATCACACCAGCCCTCCTTATGAACAAGCTAAGGTTTAGACACTCTCAGATGATTTCAGCTCCTGAAGCTTTTGTGGGAGTTTCCTAGAAGTCATTGAAATAGTGTCATCGTATTGGTTGGCATATGCCACAATCTAAGGCAAAAGGCTAAACATGCATCCTTTGATATATTATTCATGCTCTACGCGACATCTGGTTTCACGTGTTTATCTGTTGTTCCTAAGTTTTGATTTAAATCATTGTAATTAAACCCTATTTTTCTTTTTATAGGCAATGAGATCCACAAAGGGCTCCTTGAAGCCTATATTTATTTCTGTTGGTCACTGTGTATCACTTGATACTGCCATCACAATTGTTAAAATGACTTGCAAGTATCGCGTGCCAGAGCCTACCCGGCAGGTAAAATCTAGATCTGTTCTAAAGCTATGGAAGCTTATTTATGCAATGTTGTTTGGTCCTTTTTTATTTATTTATTTATTTTGTTTAATACAATAGACTTACTATTGGGTTATCGTAACTGTTATATGGAAACTCTGATGCCCTGTACCACTACTGCATCAATTACATAAAACTAAAGTTGTATCATGTATGCAGTCTTTAGTGATCGTTCACTTTCTTTTCAAGAAACTAGTGTCTGATCAAATTACCATTGGAGGCTTCTTGCTAGTTCAACAACTCTAGAAGTTGCATGGAGCCTAAGTACTCTGGTGGGGAAACACTGTATGATGGGTACCATGTTGGAGAACCTCTTCTCCATAAATTTATCAGCTTAGATGATAATAAATACAGAATACGGCATTCTCTATAAAAAAAAAATTCATGGTTCATTCTGAGGATTGTAGTGCATCAGATTTCAATTTACATAGCAAGTTGATCTATATTAAAAAGGCCATCATTTTGATTGTTAGATACATTTCTTTTGCTCTTTCAAATTGGAATCTAACATATGGCCAGGTGAGATTGTTAGCAACAAGGTCTGTCATATGGCCACAGTATTTCATTACTTTAGCTCAAGAGTTGTGGAATATAGTGTGTTCACTATTTGGGGTTCATTGGGTCATGCCGCCTGGTGTTGTTACTTTCAATTATCTGCCTGATATGCTTGATTTTTTTACTTCCATTGTTATTTAGATTTTATTCTCTGTTGCCTCTTAGCACAATGCTTGTGTGCCTTGTTTTCTTTGTATTTTCTTAAATCAATTTTCAATAAAGTTTATTACTGATAAAAAAAAGTATTTCATCTCTTTAAACCACTGAAGATACAAGTGTGTGTGTTATTTCTGTTATGTTACATATCAAGTTGAATGGATATTGTATTTGATTCTGGTCTTTATTTTATTAACTACAGGCTGATATTAGGTCAAGAGAATACTTGCGTAAGCATCAAACGGGCATGTCAGAATGATGCAACATCATGGATCTGGTTGGTTCACGTTTTTCTTTTACTTATTTTTTCTAAAATATTTTTTCTTCAATACATAGAGTGACTGAATGGAAACATCACATGTTACGTGCAAAAATGTGTAGCACTCAATAGACTGGAGTTGTGGGTACACCTTCTAGATTATAAAGTAGACATGCCAGGGAAATACTTGACTTGCACATTACAAATTTAAATGACAAGAAGGTTGGTACTTTTATTCATTTAAATGGAAACTGGAGAGAGTTGAAAAGGCACCATCTTGTTGAAAGGTTCTATACATCTGACCTTTCACAAGGCATTTCTTTTTTCATTGTTATATGGGCTATAAATATATTTGCACTACCAACATATGCTATATTGAAATTGGCACATATGCTAAGTGATGCTGCCAAAGAAGATTAATTTGTTGCTACTTCACAATTTTGTCCATTGAAGATTTTTTGTATATGATCAATGTGCGAAGTCTAACTGAATCAAGAGTCGTATGGTTTGAAAGTTCTAGTTATTATATCTATTCTAGGGTTAAAATAGTTTTTAATTTGGGTTTTTGTTTTACAAGTTATAGCTAGTTTTCTTATCAATGGCAAAACTGTAATTTCATCAACTTCTGTGAATAACGGTCTGTGGTAATTGAGTTAAGTCTAGAATTTTGTAGGAGACTTAAGTGTTTTAGGTATATTTCTTTGAGTCCAAGTTAGTCATTTATTTCCTTATCAGGCTTTGGACAAAGTTTTCCTCCAATCCGGTTTGGGGCAATCTCCTATAACCCATTACATAGCGACTCATAAAGACATCCACATGTATTATTTAAAAAGTCACATGAATCATTAAATAGGTCATGTAACTAAAAGTATACATGAATGTTTTTCTCAATTACCATGTAGTGGGTTGAAGGAGTTTTCCTCCAAACTGGTTTGCAAGTATGCTTTTTCCATAGGTTTTTATTTTAGTAGAATTTGGATTTCTAATACTACTATTACAAGAAAGAATCTTTATATTTATGCTCAATTTACTCAAAGAATTCATGGATTTGATTAATAGAAACATTGAGCGTTTTGAGTATTGAGGTACATTGACCTTAGTGTATTACCTTTTCCTTTTCACTCCTCACTTTCTCTTCTTCTTTGTCACTATCACTATTTATGGTTTTGTTTATGTGCACTATTCACAATATTGTTCACTTGTACTTGTTACTCTACTTTTAACAACTTATGGACAAATTCAATCTCAGTTTCTTATTACCTCTTTTACAGCCCGAAATCAAAATTTTCCTTTTCCTACCAAACCTTAGTCATTCTTCGAATGGCCTTAAGGCAAGTGGCACCTCCAGGTCCTCCCCCCAATAAGTATGGGATGATGGGAAATAGTGGATGTTTAAATACCCTCAGGTGCCTGAGTATATTATCTAGCAAAAAAAAAAACCATTAGTTTTCCTAAACCTAAGCCCAGTACAAGCATACCTAAAATCAGCACAGAACATATTCAAAGTCCCTCCCATCCCCCCTCCCTCAAGATTTTGAAGTAACCAAGAAGATTTTGCAACCATTGAATGAAAGGTTTTGTTTTTAATTGAAGCAAATCTGGAAGAACTGTCTACTATTCTAGAAACTTATATAAGCTATCAGGTGCTATTTTGGCCACAAATCTTGATTGATTACTGTTTCAACAAGATTTGTGTGTAATCATTTTTTAGCATAGATTTGTGTGTCTGGTTTAATCCTTCATTAAATTTATAATTGTAATGCATGAAAGGCCTGCCTACAGATGAAAAAGGTTCAGTCTAGACCCTGCCAAATTAGACATTATGAATGCCAGCGGCAGTATCAAAGCAGAAGGGACTAGGGGCAAAGAGGTAAAGAGAGCACCACAAAATAGACTACCTCGGTGTCAAGTCTTCAAGGCGTACTTTCTGGTGGAACCATTACAGCAATGCTAAAGATCGAACATCATGACTTCTATATGAGGCATGAATTCTATGCCAATGAACTATGAGCCCTGGTTCATTTCCTGAGCTGCTGCATCAAGTTTTAGCTGCAAATCAAGGTTGGTGAGTTTGTCCAAGGCAGCATAATTTTTGAGCACCAAGATGGTCTTCACCTTGAAATATTTGGTCTTCTCACCTGGCACTGTGGGCGCGATGAGCTCAGTGAGTCTTTATTGATGATCTTGCCTACCTACACTCCTTGACATATCATTCATTTATAATGACATGCTAAACCTACTAGTCATTTTCTTCTTCAAATTTTGACGCTTGAATCTGGCTCTGGAATTTTTTGGTTGGTTGAGTTCTTCAAGGAGGGTTATCTCAATTTGGAATTGTACTGTTCCAGTGAGCAAATTGACTAGGGTGGCATTGTTAGTATTGGCTTAATTATAGTAGGTATACGGACCCCATTGATTTTGTTATGTTTCTTTTATGGAGTATGCTGAGGATGTATTGATGACTATGGATTACGGTGAGGGAATATTGATGGAATGGAAGTGTATATCTAGTTCTCTAAGGTTGACTGTACTTGTTTTGGGGGTGAACTTGAGGTATACACTTATAAGACCTTCAAAAGAACAATATTATGAAAATACTTTGTTTCTGAAACTAATGTTAAAAAAGAAAAAGAAAAAAAAAAGATGAAATGGTGACTTTAATGTGTCACTTGAACTAAGTACCTGCCAGCTTAGCACCCTAAGTCAGCCATAAAATTGTGAATTGTTCTAAATGTTTGGTATTTTGATTGATTTATTAAAGCACAATCTCTAGCCAAATGCTTCGTATTATAAATGCAAGACCTGTTTGTTTCAAATGATTCAACTGCTAAAAATAATTTTGCTTCTATATTGCATTTTAGGGAAACCAAAAGGCCAGATAGAGTATTAGGAAAATTGTAGTTTTCTATTTCTTTTAATGTTATTCTTTTCAGTTTCTCTATTGATGGTAAAATGGAATGTGAATAGGATGTAAAGCTTGCTAGACTTGCATTTATTTATTTACATGGAAGAATGGATTTGAATCATAGACATCTTCATTACAAATACTAATATGTGTTAATTGAGTTATAAGACTTTTTGCGTTTTAGGCTTCATTTAGGATGTCATACCCGTGTTATATCTGTATTGTACTCATACTATACAGGTGTCGCATCAGCCGTTTTATGTTATAATTTTAAAAAATTGCTCATGTTGTTGTATTGTACTAGTATCCGTGTCTGTGTTCGTGCTTCGTAGCTTGGCACTAGAGTTGTGAGCTGGCAGAAATTGCACCTTTTTTTTAATACGTCAATGGTTGGGGTTGGGAGATTTGAATTCCATGTCTCCATTTGAAATGCCAGAAAGTGCTAGTTGAGCTATAGCCTACAGATCTCTTGGCTATAGAATTTGCACTTTTGTTAGTTGCAAATGTTGTATTTTTTAGATCACTTATTATTGTGAAAAGAATTCTTGAATACATTTTTATGTCTTCTTTTTGGCCAATTTCATAGTGCACATTTTTTTGAAGCTGTTTCATGGTCAGCATTGAATTTATTTTCTAATACCTTAAATTTAGGCAAGATCTGGTGCATAAAGTTTTTCGCGGTCAATGGTTGACTGTTGACATGTCAAAAGGGGTGAAAAACCAGCGCCAACATTCTTCTTCTTTCCTTTTTTTTTTTTTTTTTTTTGGAGCAGAAAACCAGCGCCTACTTAATACATTTTGAGGCAAGGCAATAAATTTTAGTGGTTTAAAAAAAAAATATCGATTAAAAATATTTACTTTCTATATTAAATACTATTAATTTTTTTTCCTTTTTTTGAGATGTAAAATTGCTAAATTATTTATTTATGTTTATTAACATCTATTTTACAAGTTGTTAGGACTTTAAGACAAAAGTTGTTAGGAAAATTAATTGTCAATGATTATTCGGTACACTAATAACATTCTTTTTTGGCTTTTGTTAATGGCCTACATTAAAAAGGAAATATTGGGTCTCACTTCATTGAGAAGCAACAAAAGTAAATAAGTAAATATTTCTTTAACCTATTAAAATGCAATTGCATTAAAAAACTGATCGATTATAATCTTACCTACGACACTTTGGATTGAATTTCTAGGTTCAATATTTTAGAGGACTTTTTGAAGATAGTTTTTTTTTTTTTTTTTTTTTTTTTTTTTTTTTTAATAAAAAAAAAAAAGACTCTTAGGAGATGAAGGAAGCAAAGCAAAACCCACTTATATTTTTATTCATTTGATTAATTAATCAATTAGAATTTTATAATTTTGGGATTTTTTTTTTAAATTTTTTTACAATTTTAGAGAGATGAGACCTTAGACTTAGGCCGCCTAACCGCTATGCGAAAAACAAGTCACTTTTATTGAAAACATTTAAAAAAAAAAACGCTTCTCTCCACTACAATTGTTTTTCCTTCCCTTGCTTTCCTTCCTGACTGAAAAATGTAAACGTCTTCACTTGCAGTTTCTCAAATATATGACAAATTCCTTTGAACCTCAGTGAACAGAAGCAAAAATGACTAAATTAAAATGAGACATATTTAAGCCATTTGTCCATGAAAACAAAGTAATTGCCTTGCTTGAAAAGTGTCGGAAAACCGTCTATCCTACACGCATGCACATGCACATGCACACGCACACGCGCATGCACACATGTGCGCGCACACACATAGAGAGACAGATATATATCACATAGCTCACATGTATCCAATCTGGTTGACAATTATCAAAAGCAGTTTTGTGTCTCTGTATGTGAAAATCCACCTCCCTAACCATTAAGTTATGAAAGTTTAATATTTGATATATTGTCTACATATACAAGCAAAAATATGAAGCAAGTAATGTACCTTAGCAGCAAAATCACAGAATTGAAAGGATTAACAAAGATAAAAACAGCAATAAACCAACAGGTTGTTTAAGTGATCCAACACTACTACTAGTACTCTGCAGTGCCGTAGGCACATTGATCATGATCCTAAATTTGCAATCTCCAGTTGATGGGTCTGTAGTTGTGACAACTGAAAGGTTTGAGAACCGACAAGCACTTGCAAGCTGATTTTGTATCTGATAGTAACTGTTAAATGCATAGGAGATATTCCCCCTAGCATCCAAACTTCCACATGAAGTCCCATATCCAAGACTAGTGCAATCAGCATTTGCACAAGCATAGCTGACAGTTGGTCCGACTTGTGGATCATCAAGACTAGCTGAGGGTGACATAACACACCATTGTTGAGCCAGATATGGTACATTACTTGCTGCTACCAAACCGTTCGAGTTTGCTGTAATGCTTAGCTGGTATTTGGGTGTTCCATCAATGTAAAACATCCCCCAATGCCGTTCAAAATTACCTGGCTGAATACTTTTGGCATCTTCATCTATAAGGCTGAATAAGTAAGCATCCAAGGGACCAGATCTCATTGGGGTCCCCTGCCCTGCCAGATAGCGAGACATGAAACCTTGGCTGAACCTCTGAGCATTCTGTAAGTTTGCATTTATATCTCCATCAGTCGGCCACCCGATTTCTCCAACAATTATGGACATGTTTCCATAGCCATTAGTCTGTAAGGCCCATACAAGGGTATCATAGTTTGCGCTAAACATGTCCTGATAGATTCTTCCATTATCATTTAAGGGAGATGAATAGCCATTAAAGAAGGCGTAGTCAGGGGGGAAACTGGGGTCATCATAAAGGCTGATAAAGGGGTAGATGTTGACAGTAAAAGGAGCTCCATTAGCATTCAAGAACTGAACAATTTGTACCATGAGGGCCTGGATGTTTGCACGGAAGTTACCAGAAGAAGGCAAAGTATTTGGACTCTCGTATACATCAGCATTTAGGGGGACAGTGACTTTAACCTGACTGCTCAAACCGGCTTTTGTAAGTGCTGACTGGATATTTTGAAGAGCGGGAAGAGTAATTGCTTCAAAGCTTCCGTTATACGTTGTCAAGAATGGTTCATTCCCAACTGCAACATACCTTGCAGAGAATGTATGAAATTGAAAAGGTAAATTTAACAGACAAACATAAACTGAATATTCAAAGAAACTAGACAAGCTCATATAAGAACCAAAAATGACCAGAAATAGTTTGCCTTCAACCTTTCTTGATCTTTTACAGTTTGGTAAATGATATATAGGAATGTATGTCTGCAAATCCTATTCTTAAAACAAATGCTTTTATCAAAAATTTTATTTTCTAAAAAACTGCAGAGCATAAAAATATCTATCTGGGCTTTATTTTATCTACTACATTAGGCAAAAGGAATACTAAAGTTGCAGAACATTGTGATGTGATGTAAACTCAGGTATATATTCTTACTATTGATTGGAAAAGGAGAGCATTTGCTTTATGATATCTTATATCACGGAAACCAGGTTATAATCAAGCAATGGAAATCTCATCATTACAGAATAATTTAAATAGCTAAGTAGCAAATACGAGTTGGTTTGAATATATACCAAAACTGGCAATACAAATCATTACAAAATAAATTATATAGCTCTTTATTCATGTCTGTGTAAGAACAATGTTGGGTTATCCTTGTCACAATGTTGTTTGTTCACTGATTGAGAAAGCAAAACAATATGAAGGCAGCAATTAACTGAAATATTGTACAGATACTTTCCCAATGCAACACCAAGCAACTTGAAAGCAAAAAGAATATAGGCTCTGAAGGGACAGGCTCAATATAGCGATTAAAAGGAGATAAAATATCTTCAGATTGCAGGAAATCCAAGGTTGGATAGATTGCACTATAGGAATAGCACGCTGTTCGAGAAATATTTCAAATATCCTCCAGGATTGTAACCAATGTTTAGCCATCAAAAGATGTTCAGAGATATAAGTGGGGGAGGATAAGTAAGATAAGGAGAGGGGGTAATTGCAAATAGTATTAGCTTATTTAGGTCATTTTTATTAAGGTCTCTTAAAATGGAGCCACAAGAAGACTCCAGTAGTGTCAGGCTGTTGAGATGCAAAATAAAGATACATAAATATTTTTTAAACAAAAAGTGGCACTCCATTTGATTTGATGCCAATACCTATAGATGATTGTATGTCATATTCAAGGTCAAAGCTATAAAATAAATAACTAGCAAATGGGAGACATGGGAGTTAAAGAGAAACTAATTTAGATTAAATAATCACACTAGGCTACTGGCACATGCAAATAAAAAGAAACTTTGTACAAGTTATTTTATTTATTTAGAAAGGTAGTACCTTTGTAAAATATACCTAGTTTTGTTTTGATAGGAAACATTCAGTGCACCTGTATTACGCATTATTAAACATGAAAATGTTATATAACTTGCTATGCAGGATAATTTACAAGCATTATAAAATGAGGCTGAATAAACTCTATCTAGTGGGAACCTTAAAGAGTATAAGGATTTACTAGTAGTTGTAAGACCCAGTAGATCTCGAGAACTATGTGCTTCATTCTATAAGTTTATTATTGTTTATAAATGTCTGTGGTGAAGTGTGCAAGTCAATCTCAAATGTTTGTTTGGTTTCAGGAAAACTAGGACACAAGTAGACCTATACAGAATGAAGTCTTTATCCCATTGAAGTTTTTATCCCTGTGTTTACAGACACAAGTGTTGCAATCTGACCACAGCAAGCAGCTCTTGTTAAATTTGTGATATATTTTTTGTAAATCAATCACAATTTCTTCTACAATAGGAATTCTGAAATTTTTAATGAACTTGTTGTGTGGTGCTGATTCTTTAAAACCCCTTCCAAACATTTTGTCACCCCAATAAGTAGAAAAATTATGCAAATACTATTAAAAATGGTGATAAGATTCATTGTCTTGCAGCTGTCACACACAGTTATGCTCAATGTAATTCACTCCCAATTCCACAAGGTTGCATTTAATTGTCCTTGAAAAGACAATACCGTTTTCGCTGCATTAATCAATACAAACATGCGGTTAAATTTAATTGGAGAACCTACGATACAATGTCAAAGGAACTATATCTAAGTTTTTCCCTAACTAATAAAACCGTAAGAATAACAACTTTGTCAAGTGCATACACGAATACAATTTAAGTGAATAAGTTAACTAATTGAACATCTATCGTAAGAGTTAACATGATTGCAAGGTATCACTTGAATAAATACTTGCATAGAAAAGCATAGTAATGGCAAAAAGATGAAGAGAGAGAGGATTTACCTGATGTCTACACCATTGGAAGAGATATGTGCTGACACATTCTTAGCAACCCATTTCTCAGCTGCTTGAACACTATTAGCCAAAGTATAAAGCATGTCATTAGGAATACCCACCATGACTTGAATCCCTGAATTTTTCAGTGCATTCAAAGTTGTGGAATCAGCATCAAAAAGCTTAACCTGTTGAATCCCATTGTCCCTTAGCATCTTCACCACAATTGCAGGCGGCAAAGGGTGCGTTGCCTGTGTCCCCCAGTTAACACCAATTCCACTCACTGAACCCATCAAAAGCACAGTAAATAACAACAACATGGCAACTAAAAGACCAGCAAAGTCCACAACTTTCAACAACCCCATAATCCCTTTACTAATATAGTCGTAAAAAACTATATGGCGTTTATGATTTGAGATAGAATTTATAGAAAATAGCTGGCTTTAACACATGGGATTGAAACCAAACCAAAGTCGGTTTTACTCAGCAAAGTCAGGTTAAACTTAAACACTGCCTCTATATTAGGAAGGCTATATTTCTTAGGACTCAAGAAAGTTTTCAGTGAAACAAGGGAATAATCACCAAAAAATAAGGAAAGAATATATAGCTGAATATATATAGGTTCAATAAAGTAGAATAAAAGAAGGGAAAACAGACTAGACAGAGTGAACACGCAAGCAAAAGAAATTCATTTATACTTGAAAAGCAGAGAGCATTAATAAACAAAGCCCAGAAAAGCCTCAGAAGTTAGAAACCAGAAGCGAAATACTGAAAGAACAAAACTTGGTATTTGAAAGCTTTGCACATAGGCTGATTTGAAATAAACATCAGACAATTACAGCTGCCATGCATAAAACAGAGGTAATTCTAATAAAAACAACAGGTTCTCTCTCTGATCCAAAATAGAAACTTTTTGGCTGATAGTTTAGCTTAACCAAAGGGCATAAAGAAACAGAGATCGAGAGCAAAAGCAAGAGAGAGACAGAGAGAGAGTTGAGAGCTGAAAGTTGTGGGAAGAGAGTGAGTCTGTAGGTACAACCTTTCTGATTTAGAGTCTAGTAGGAGTATGCGTACGCATAATAGATCCAAACACATTATTTAATTTGATTAGACAATTATTCACAGTAATTTAATCTTATGTTTCTGTATAATTACCCGACCAAAGAGGTTTTATTTTTTCCATTGGAGCTGTCAACTGGTCCTTCTCTCCTCATTATTTGATCAAATCATTTATTTAATTATTTTTTTTAGAAGGAGTATAATTGTATAAAGAAACCCCCAACCATCTCAAGTAAAAAACTCTTTAATTAACCAAAAAGCTTTTCTTGAACATAAATGGAATAGTGGGGGGGTATTCTAGACTTTCTCATAGTACTTGAGGTCGTTCTCTTTCTTCCATTATCAAAATCAGTGCCATATTATTATGTATGCAATGATCGAAGCACCGATTTCCAGAAAGTTGTAGTAATATTTTTACTTTACAAACAGTTATAGTAGCCGTTTGGGGCTATATATGTATGGTTCCAACTTCCAATTTCCAACAAAGTTATCGCTGACCCACATACCTTACCTTAAAAAACTTAGGATTCCGCGTAGTGTTGATGTGTATGCGTGTGTGCAGCAGTGTGCTTTTTTATTTTGGATAAGGTAGCAGTGTGCTTTTGAAGTTTGGTCGTTCAGAATTTGAGGTAAGGTAAGTTTTTCCTTCTTTGTCAGCAAAGTGAGTAATAAACAAAGTGAGTTGATAGTTGAGATAGGCATGTAATAACGCACTGCTTTCGGTTTTATAACCAGCTGGATCGGATTATCAAAAAGCAGCCAACCACGTGGCATGCACAAAAAATATGCGTTGAAATGGAGAGAATTCAATTGCCTGGTCCGTGGCCCTTCAGTGGTCAGGGATTGTAGCCGTCCAATTGGCATGCTAAATGAGTGGTTTTGTGGGTTGGGTCCAATGTCATGTGCAGTGGAGCCAATTGGATGCTGTTATGTGTCCAGGAATTACTACGTGGCAATACCCCATTCGGTTTAGTGCTTATGACGCACTGGACCTAAACTTCTTTTTTTTAATGAATTTTTTAATGTGTCACATCTTTTGTTAAAATTCTGATACGATAAATTATGTGTGATTAATTGTCTATTATTTTTATATATACATGTCATTTTTTTAAATTTTTTTTAGAACAACACAACTTAAGTGAGCGTTTGGTTTCAGCTGAAACCAACGTTCACGTTTTCATTTCATGTTTCCGTCCTCCTTTTTTTTTTTTTTTTCAGCGCATGAACAGTGAATTTACTGTGCAGAGACAAAAATCACTGTTCATGTACTGTAACAGCACTGTTCACACATTAAAAATGTTAAAAATGGGA
Source organism: Quercus lobata (assembly GCF_001633185.2). NCBI lineage: Eukaryota > Viridiplantae > Streptophyta > Magnoliopsida > Fagales > Fagaceae > Quercus > Quercus lobata. Next base: position 30,682,616 of record NC_044915.1, on the reverse strand, counting down.
CTCACACTACTTTTCACACATTTAAAAATTATTTTGTTACAGTGTTTTTAATTTTCAGTTTCAACAATAATAAGTTCAATCCAAACGGACCCTAAATATATGTTAGGGCACTTGATCTAAGCGTCTTTTTTAATGAGTTTTTAATGTGCTGCACTATTTATTACGATTTTGATATGATAAATGATAAGTGATTGATTGTCTATTATTTTTATATGTACAGTTGGACACGTCTTTTTTTTTTTTTTTTTTTTTTTATTTTTTTTAGAACACAACTTAAATACATGTTAATATGTGAATAGATTACATTATTTATAGTCTGCAATTTATATATATATATATATATATATATATTTTTTTTTTTAAATTCGTTTTCCTCATATATATATATATATATATATATAAACACTTTCATATATATTTTTCTTTTAGAGATAATTACAACATACTGCTAACCCATAGCTCGAACCCTTTCCCTTCTAAACCCTCAAGCATTTTGTACATGAGGAGGTGCCAATTCAGTTAGCCTTTGGCAAACACTTTCATATTAATAAAGAGTGCAATAAGCAATTTCATTATAATATAATATTGGAATTAAACGGGAATATCAATAGTGGAAAGGAGGGACATCTAATAATAATAAACCTTAATGGTTGATGAGACAATATACATATAGATTGAATGGTGAGAACTTAAGGAGTGTCTACAGCGTGGATTTTAATATGTCATTTTTGTGGCAATAGACAGCCTGTCCCAAGTAATTCTCTCTCAAAGAGGAAAAAGAAAAGTTCATATCCAATGCACCATTCAACAGATGAGAAATGGGAAGAAATGTTAATCACAGCATCTAGAAAAACATTTGTCACAAAAGAAAAGACTGATTAATTCATCTTAAATAGTTCCACAACTATGTGATTAAGGACTAATCAATTCATCTTATATAGTTCCACAACTATGTGATTACTATAGCAGATTACTCAATAGACACAGTCAATGACTTTCATTCCTAAAACTGCAGAAAATCTTTATTATTCAAATGCATACCTAACGCACCATATCAATGGTGAGATGAACAATTTTGAGGACTATGGTTTATTAAGGCAAGCAGTTCAAGAAACAACAGAATTTACGGTAAATTTACCCCAAGATTTTCAACCGGTTCCTTGAAGACAACTCCTCCTCCACATTCAAACTCTATCAATGTCAAAATACATATATACCTCAGTCCTCAATTGAAACGGAGGAGAAGAAGAAAAAAAGATAATTTCCATTAAATTAACATCCAAGAAGTATGTTTTAGGCAACAATTGTCAGTTGACACATATATTCTCTAGCAGCAACACATCCAACAACTCCGTTGTTGGAATTACTATGAAAAAGGCAGAACATTTATGATGGGAGATCATCCCAAGGAACAAACTTAAAAGTGATAATATTTTATTATTATTAAAAGAGCAAGGAAAGTAGAGGAAGATTCCAAAAGCATAGGTCACAAGATCTTTGGCAAGAACAAAGCAAAGAGAAATCATAATTCAAGTTAAGTCAAGTTTGACCTTATAATACACAGTATATTTTTTCTCATATGATTTACTGATGAACTTAATCAAAGTTGTCATTAAATAATCGCCCTTCTCAGTTTCTTGCTAAAACCACTCTGGATAGAAATTTCCATTAAACATCCACACAAATCATAGCCATAAAGGTTGAAAATGCAAATCAACTAACTTAAAAATGCAGACAAAAACAGTTAATTATCACAATTGAATTCTGTGTCACATTTGGTAAAGTGCATATTTAATGATAAAGGAGCACACAACCCATATGCATAGTTTCTCCAAAAAAAAAAAAACTTTTTTTTTTTGCTCTATCCTGAGGTCAGAATTTGTTATGATGGCAACTGCTCTAACCTTAAGCCATTTGTCGCAGGTATCACCTTTCCTAAAGCCTCCACAAGCAGGAGCCTCAAGCAATATACATGCCCTATTTTTACTTTTAGCTCTATCTGCTTTAGAGTGACTTGTAGGAGAACTCAAAATTGTCAAAAGATGCATTTGTTTGAAATATTGTACTAGACCTAATGAAGGACATTGCTAGGTGAATAGTGCATGTGGTGCCCAGAACAAAGCACAGAATACATGAAGCACTCAAAAGAGTTGCAAAATAAACTAAAGCCATCAAAGTTACTCATGTGAGTCTACAAGGTAGACTCCCAATTCTTGGGTCTTAATGAGTATAATATAATTTAATGTCTCTTCTGAAAAATCATCAATATAAGTCAAGGTTTTGTATTTGAGATTGCCGTCTTGGAAATTACATACACATGTAAAAAGGGTACAAGATAATGCAATCCCATATCTGATAATTCTAAAATGTTACTTATCCCAAAAAAAGAAGCTATAATGCAAAAATTAGCAACTATGACAATGAAAGTCAAGAATAACACATTATATATTGAAGTCAAAAGGTTACAACAGTTCAGTCTCACCTACCTCCTCAGATTGAAATTGTACATCCAGAAGATCCATCTTATTTTGATACACACTCAACAATTGAGGAACATCATCCTGAAATCTGATCACAAACTTCTCCAGAAAACGCTTCTCAGTAGGTAGTAACTCGTGTCCAATACGCCACTGCTCTGATAAGACAGCACCACTGGGTCAGGGGTAAGTAACTCGTAACTGCTACAAATCCCTAAGAGCACTAGCATCCGGGGGTGCAAAAAAAAAAAACCCTATTTTACATCCTCAAACACCACTTTATCTATTTTACCAACCCATTTTACAACTCACGCAACATCCCAGTTTTTATTTTTACATACAACTCCTTAAAATAATATAAACTATCCTATCAACTCATTCTCTCTCTTCTCTCCCATCTCTCTCTCTCTTGTTTTTTTTTTTTTTTGGGGAGAAAAATGGAAAAATCTAGTTCTGGAAATGCTAACAAAGTAGACCTATCACAGATGAGTTCGTGATTACACTAGAAAACTTGAAGCATTAAACATCCACACAAATCTAGCCATAAAGGTTGAAATTACAAATCAACGAGCATAAGAGCAGACTGAAATTTTTATTAAAAAAATGCAGTGAATTGTCATAACTGAATTCTGTATCACGTATGGTAAATTTGCATATCTAATAATAAAGGAGCAAACACAACCCATATGCATAAGTACTCAATTTGAGAGCACTACTTTTAGCTCGATCCTGAAGTCAGACTTTGTTGTAATGGCAACTGCTCTCCACTTAAGCCATGTCTCGTGGGTATCACCTTTCCTAGAGCCTGCACAAGCAGGAACCTTGAGCACCATATATGCCCTATTTTAACTTTTAGCAAAATCTGCCTAAAGAGACTACTTCATTTTATTTATAGGTAATAAAAATTTTATTGAAAAAAGACTACTTCATGCAAAATGACATGAAATAGCCTAAAGAACTACAGAAAATACAAAAGGTTATGTACAAAAAGATAGAGACTCAATAAACATTGGAATGGAATCTCTATTCGTTAGTCCCCTAGCACGACACCAATCAAACAAAGGACCAACAAAAAAGCTGGAAGTTGTCAAAAGACTCCATTTGTTTGAAATAATGTAATAGACCTAATGTAGGGCAATTCAATGACATTGCTAGGTGTGTAAATAGGGCCTTGCTTGTGTTACCCAGAACATAGCACAAAACACATTAAGCACTTAATAGAGTAGCAAACTAAACTAAAGCCATCAAAGTTACTCACGTCGTCTAATAGGTAAACTCCCAATTCTCAAGTCCTAATGAGTGTGATTTACTCTGTTTGAAAAACCATCAATCTATGTCATGGTTTTATAGTTGAGACTGTTGTCTTGGAAATTATATACACATGTGCAAACAGTACAAGATAATGCAATCTCATATCTAATATATATCTAAAATGCAAAAATTAGCAACTGTGATAATGAAAGTCAAGAATAACATTATATTGAAGTCAAAATGTTACAACAGTTCAGTCTCACCGACCTTCTCAGATTGAATTTCTACATCCAGAAGCTCCATCTTATTTTGATACACACTCAACAATTGAGGAACATTATCCTGAAATCTGATCACAAACTTCTCCAAAAAATACTTCTCAGTAGGTAGTAAGAAAGTTGCTAAGCTTAAGTCATTCTTGACCAAATCCTTGGCTAACAAAATTTGAACAACTGAACACCTAGGGATAATCCTCTTCTCCAAGCTTAAATTCAGAACCACAGGATTTTTAGCAATACTTTTTGATGAGAAACCCAATTTGCTCACAAGGAATTCCATTGCTTTTGTGATCTTCTCCTCTGATAAAAGCATACAAATTGGATGCTTTTTAAATGCTAAGAGAGTGTCCGCTTCAGACCAACCCCACCTCCTAAAAATCTCAAATTTAGATTCCCACATTGGTTTTTTCAATTTCAAAACCGCTTGGATTGCCTGCACAAACAATGCTTTTGAAGGATCAAAGCCCAATTCCTTAACCTCCTGGACGGCCTTAACAAACTTCGCATGTGTAATGAATGCCATACTCGGAGAATGAGTCACCAAAAGAGAGATGGCAGATTGAGGTGCTCCAAGTTCTCTCAAAAGAGCAACATTTGGAGCCATAACATTGGTTACATCACATAGAAAAGCACGCTGTGAGCGCTTCATAGTGGTAATGACTTTCTCATTCTCAAGAAGCACACTTTTAAGGAAATCATAGCATGGAATTAGGTGATTAGTCAAGCTCCTTCGCAGTAGGTCAGGGCTTATAGTGAGGATTCTAGGGAGGTCAGAGCCTGAAACCCCTATAGAACGGAAAAACTGAATCTTTGGCAAAAGGGTATTCTCAGGATCTGCTAAAAGCAAAGTTGGGCGACTCCTAATAATTTTGGTGATTTGGGTATTGTCGAATCCATTCTCTTTGAGAAGACTAAGCACTGAGTCTGGCCTATCTGGGTTTTGAAAGTGTACCTTGTTGGATGCTAATAGAGCTGATTTTGATGACAACCCACATGATTTTACGAGATAAGACACTGTAAAATGATTTCTTTCTGGTTCATTTTCAAACTCTGATTCAGATAAACAACCTACTGATGTAAATGATTGGATGATAAAGAAAGCATTTTTCTGAAGAAGACCCAACTGGGTCCTCCTCCTATTTGTAACAAAAAGTAGCTGTCTTGAAGAGAGAAAACCAAACATAATTGACTCACTGAGTTTGCCTGAGAGTCAGCTTCAGCAGGGCTGCATTGATTGTCTGATTAATCTTTCATGGGCAAAAAGGTGGAAGTGGAAATTGAGAGTGGACCTGAGAGGAACGCGTTTGTCGAATACATCACTGCTCTGATAAGCCAGCACCGGGTCCAAGAGTTAGAAACTCGTAACCTAATCCAAATCCCTAACCGTGGCCCATATGTATTGCGTACGCTTCCTCTTCAGTAGAGTACCCTCTTAACTCTTCAAGCCACCTTAATGCCCCCACTTTGGGTCACAAGCCCACGTTACAGAGCTCGGCTTATGTTTCCATTATGATGTTGCATATGAAGAAAGAAATACTATGGTTGCTAAGCGATGTGGGATTGAAACATTGAAACATATGTTTGTTTGGGGTGTGGGGGTCTACATACCCATTATACTATTAGCATGCTTCCTTTCTAATGTTTGATTTGATTGAACTTGAAGATAGCAAGTTAGAAACTATCTGTTTTGCAACTTGGATTCAGTTTATTAATACAGCAGCATGTTATAATATTAGGGTTGTGTTTTGTAGCTTTATTTCAATTTTTTCAGCTTTATAAGCTGTGAGACCAACTTCATAGAGAGAAAATATATTAAAATAAACTACGGAGCCAGTTTTTCTATTTTTTTTTATCCAATTTTTTTATTAAATAGAATCTATATTAATCTAACCTTAACAATCACCGTACGGTACTTGTTAACATTTACCATAATATTAAGACGTTAGTAAGTTGACTTTATGATTTTCCTTTGTTTTATTCTTGTTGAAGAGTGAAGATGCAATTTTCCACTTTTATTTCTTTTATCTTATTAAAAATTGGCTTAAAGTTGACCATTTAGGGGGTAAAATCTGTCATCACAAATATTTGATTCTTTGTTAGGAATACAAAGGAATTATCCTCTCTTATTTATGATTGCAAGAACCTCCTAGGCCGAGAATGGACCGTTTGACCATATAATTTTTTTCACGAGGCTGATGGAGTAGTGGATGGACTTGCCAAGGGGGGAAGAGCAAGAGAACAGACTTGAAGAATATATCCACTGTCCCTTTTTCTTTTCTTTTTTTGTATCATGTAAATATGTACGTGACCTTTTGTGAATTGGTACTCCCAGGGAGTGTCATTTGGTCTCTTTTGTATCTATCCATCCTAACGGAAGCGGGTCTAGGACAGAACTGTTTCTAATGGCATATTAGAATAAATAAAAGAAGAATTTTCAACTAACTATTGTAACCTATAAACCAATTGTAGTATATATGTTTTGCTTGACATTGATACAGATCTATGCAAAACAAGTATAGAACAACCCCTCCTATTTCTTTTTGTAATAAAAGTGGCAGTCTTGAACAGAGAACCAAACATATAATTGAGATTGGGCTCACTGAAAAAATATTAATGATAAGGCAAAATATTCTGGGCCAAAAAGATGGAAGTAGAATTTGAGAGTGGGCCTATCAGGATAGACCTGAGGGGTACCGACTCTTTGGCCCACTGGAGAGGAAGAAGCTCGTCTGTCCTTCAGGGACACATTTCACTGCTCTGATAAGCCAGTGCCTGGTTACGCGAAGTGTAAGAGCGTATTATCTTATACACAGCCGTAACCCATTTTTATTGCACGTGCCATTTCCGAGCTTCTTTCCTCCAGTGGAGAGTCAATAAGGGCCCACACAATGCCCCACAGGAACCATTTTTCTTCTAGGTTGTCCACTCTTAAAGTTCTTCAACCCACCTTAATGCCCCCACATTGGGTCACAAGCCCACGTTAAAGAGCTCGGCGTCCGTTTTCTCTATGCTGCAGTATATGAAGATAGAAACTCTTTGGTTGCTAAGCGATGTGGGATTAATACATATGTTTGTTTGTGGTGAGTTAGGTGTGAGGTCTTCATTAATCATTATAGTATTAGCATGTTTCCTTTCTAATGTTTGATGGGAACATGAAGACAGCAACTATCTGTTTCACAACTTGGATTCAGTTTATCATTACAGCATGTTATGATTTCCCTTTGTTTTATTCTTGCTGAAGAGTGAAGATTCAATTTTCCTCTTTTATTTCTTTTATCTTACTTCTTTACTATTAGCTTAAAGTAGTAATGATTTCCCTTTGTGAAGAAGTATCTTTTTATCACAAATGTTTTTTTTTTCTTTGTTAGTAAGGAATACAAAGGAATTGTCACAATGATATGTTACTAATGATTTATATATTAGTCAGCTAACTATTGTAGCCTACAATATGAACTTCTCAGATGTTACTTTAGTGGAAATTACCTGACATTTTTTTTTTTTTTCAATTGTAGTATATATGTTTTGCTTGACATTGATACGGTTCTAGGAGCACGTTGCAAAAACTGTTTAGTATAGAGTTACTTGAGTCTTCATCTACTAGGTTTAGGATAAGAAGAAATAGCTGGCGTTTGGTGATATAATTGCTTCATTTTGGTTTTGCCATAAAAACTTTTTAGCTCCTTTATGTACTGGTAATCTCCCATTAGAAATGTTGCTGTAGTAGAATATATTAGTCAACTGACAGTTGTTACCAAAAACATACTTCCTAGATGTTAATTTATTTGAAAATAATTATTCTCCTCCTTTTCTTTTCTTCCCCCACCCCTTTTTTTAATAATAAATTAGAATCCTTTTCAATTGAGTTATACATGTATTTTGACATTGATATGGCTTGAATATGGAGTCGTTGTCAACTTATCATCATGGAACTGGTTGAAAATCTTAAGGTTAATTTGCTACAAATTATGTTGTTTCTTGAATTGTTGTTGTTGTTGTTTTTTTTTTTTTAGAAGTTCTTGAATTGTTGTTGGCCTTGATAAAACACTGTCCTCAAAACTGTTCATCTCATCATTAATATCCTTTCTATGGGGACGGAGCTACACTTAGCCAAAAATTTTAAAAAACTTTATAAGGTATATATATTTTGCAATTTTTTTAGATACTAGACCTTAAAATTGATAGTTGGCCCCTCCAAAAAACAAGAGCTGCCCCTGCAAAAAAGTATTGATTAACTAATTAAACGTTGGGTTCTAAAAAATAATTGTTAAGAACAATGAACTATCCACATTGTAACCAAAATATATATATATATATATATTTATAGTTTTTTCTCTCTCTTTTTTTTATGGAAGTTTTTTCCTCTCTTAATTGGTAAGTTTTGGTTGTTGAGTTCAAATAGTAAGTTTTTAATAAAATAAATTTCTTGGTAGAGTTATTTTATTTTATTTTATTTGGGACTAAAGTCTTTCGTTGTTGTTAATTTTCAAATTGTTTGTCAACACTTGATTTAGTTACAAAATGTTAAATGAAAAAAAAAAAAAAAAAAAAACTATGGTGAGGATATATAAGTGACAATACTTAAAAAGAAAATTTCTCTTAGACACAAATATATAATTTTTATTTCCTTTTCAATTTGGGACCAAGTCTTTTGTTGTTTTTGCTATTGTTGTTAAGTTTCCAATTGTTTGTCAACGCTTGATTTAGACTAAAAATGTTGAATGAAAAAAATATAGGATATTTAATGTTGGGGTTTGATAACACTTCAAAAATAAAAGATTTAAAAAATTATAATTAAATAACTGTAAAACGTTTTGTACATATTAGTGGAAAAGTAGACAATTTGTGATACGCATTAAAGTTTATATAAAATGTATGTATGTATGTATCAATAAATGTAATCGTATAAATGTATGTATTCATGAATATGTAAGTCGGCACCCTCCCCCCTCCCAAACCAAAATGTCTGGCTCCACCCTTGGGGCTGGAGATTATATAGCTTGTTACATTTGCACTTAAACAAAAGATTTTCTGCAATCTTAGGAATGGAGGTCATTGACTATGTCTCTTGGGTAACCTGCTGTATATGACATATCATCCTCAATCAAATAGTTGTTTACATATTGAAGATAAAGTGATCACTTATTTATTTTTTGACATGTTTTTTAGAAGAGCGATATTACAGATACAATAAAGTTTATTACATAAAATTTACAAACCGACGTATCATCAATCTCTAAAAAAACAATTCAAATATTGGAATCCCGTTTTCTTTGTCTGATAAGCCTTACCTCTGTGGTTTTTATTCTTTTGTCGATACGAGTTCTTCATGCCAGGGAGACCAACCAAGTTATTAGTTGGTTAAAGTCCACCAATAACTATTATTTAACTTATTATAATATCTTTAATGTTTATTGTTTATACTTCTGAACTTACGTTGAAGCCCAGCAGCCCACATAAGGTTTGTTCTTTTCATTTTGGAAGCCCAGCCCAAACGATTTGCTTACGTTGAAAACGGTTAGAATTATTGCGTCAACACACAAACTCCCAAGACAGACAGCTTCATCGATTTGCTCAATTCATCTCTCTCGCTTGCTCTGTATATATTTACACAAACACACGCATACACAGTGACACAGAGAGAGAGAGTCAATATTGTGAGGTGGTGTGGGTTTGAGGAAAGCAAAGCTAGGGTTTTGAGTGTGGTATAAAAAGCATTGTGTGGCAATGGTGGAGAGGAGGAAGCCTCTGGTTCTCTCCTCCACCAAGCTCCTCATCAACTCCGTACTCAGTTCATCGTCGTCGTCGTCGCCGCCTCCGCCGCAACTCGCTGACCGAGTCGAAGATGACGTGTCCGGCGGCACCTTGCAGCTACGTGCCGGAATTCTCCGATTCCCAAGGGATAAAATCGTCATTTCCAGTCACCACTCCAATTTGGCTTCTCTGGACGACGCCGCTTTGGTTGGACTCTCCACCTGCGCCCTCAAACGACTCTCCATTACTTCAGCCTCACTGGTAATCAAAAATATTTCAATTTCAAGCGTAAAACTCTGTTCGGTTGTCTAGAAAATAAAGGAAAAGGAAACAATTTAAAAAGCTCACTTCAAAATCTCACTTTTCGCGACAAAAACTTCTAAAAGAAATGTAATAATTGAAAATTTTGATACTTGGCTTTATTGATGGGTTCTGTATCTGAATCACAATCAGTTTAGATTATATTATGTAATAATTTCATTAGAATTATGATTAAGTGATTAAATTATTCTTCCCTATTAGCTTAAGTTTTTGGAACTAGTTATAATTTTATCAAATTTATATGATTTTGAGGTTTTTATTGTTGAATAGTTTTATCTTGTTTGTTTGGTTTAGTTTAATTTGGATGTTCTTCTGAATATGGAATTTTTAGCACTGTAATTTGTTAATTAGCATATGTTTTTTTTGTTTGTTTTGAATACACAAGGTTCTTGTCAAGAATATCGAGACAAATGTGCAAAGAATCGCGCAGGTTGTTGTTTTAGACCCTCCGGGCATGCGCGAAGCTGCACATGGGATTAAATTATCCAGTTTTGGTTGTTCCCATACAATGTGTGTTTTTCCTTCGGCTACTTTTGCACCAGAAGGTTGTCTACAGATGGGTGTGGAAGTTGCCTATTTGTCTCCTATTTTGGCATTTAACCTTGACTTGCATGTATCGTGCTTGAATTCTCTTGTCCATGGAGGGCAAGAAACTTTAGCGGCTTATTTCCAAGCAAAAGTGGATGATGAGACGTCTGGGGAAGTGATTGAGGGTTCTATGATTAGTGTAGGGTTGGAATCATTGGCTCGGTTGCCAAGATATGCTTCACATTTGAGGGCTTCTTTTGTGAAGATACCAGAATGTGGTACTCTTGAGACTCTCAAAGTAAGGTCATCTATTGAGGCTGAAGATCGTCAAGATATGATTGACTTGGCGCTACAGAAATACTTTGAAGCAGATAGGTATCTAGCAAGAGGTGATATTTTCAGCATTTGCATAAATTGGAATTGCAATTCAATTACTTGCATTCCTTGCAACCAAAAGTCACAAAATAGAAGTGATAACATCATCTACTTCAAGGTAAATATCCCTGTATTCTTTTATGGTCGTACAGGTGCTCGAGGATTGTCATAAGTTGGTCCGGTTCTTTTGACAATGTAATTTATGTCCTCAGGTTGTAGCTCTGGAACCATCAGATGAAAAATTTCTTCGAGTAAATAGCACCCAGACTGCCCTTGTGCTTGGGGGAAGTGTTCCTTCTGCTATTCCCCCAGATTTGTTGATTGCTGGACCAAAAGGTTTTCCACCTTTGCAGGGGGATACAGTGAAAATTTTGGCCTCCATTCTTGCACCCCCTCTTTGCCCGTCAGCACTTTCTTCAAAATTCAGAGTTTCTGTTTTACTACATGGTTTGGCAGGTTTGTTTTATGTTACCTAATCTGTTGTCTTCATTTAGTTTACTGTATGCATAAACAAATTTTCAGTTTACTTGCATTTTCCTTCACTTTCCCTTAATATAATTATTTTTAATGAATTTTTCATTGGCTACATAATATGGTATCCCTGTGAGCTATTATTGGTTATGATAGAAAATCTGTACCAAAACAATGACATTGATTCTGTTTGCATGTGTACAAATGTGTGGCTCTGGTGGGTTCTGATCCAATACCTGTTGCAGGATGTGGGAAGAGGACTGTGATCAGATATGTTGCTCGTCGATTGGGCCTGCATGTAGTGGAATATAGCTGTCATAATCTGATAGCACCCTCTGAAAGAAAAGCATCTGTTGCTCTAGCTCAAGCTTTCAATACAGCTCAAAGGTAGCAGTTGAGCACTGTATGTTAAATTCAAGTTTTTCCAGACTATATGCCTTTTGCCCTACTGTTAATTGCTTGCAACTGTGCTCCCTTATTCAGAAAGGGGTAATGCATGGTTATTATTCTACTACAGTGATATTCAATGACCTTCCAGTAATTATGTTATTTTGTACGAGTAACTTTGGGTCCATAAAGCAATCGATGACTGCCAAACTGGGAGGTTCACTTGTTATCCCTTCCTTTTACTTTTTGTACCGAGAGGCCTTCTACCATTTCATCTAGTAATGGGTGTCTTTGTTACATCTGGCCATACAATATTGTTGTCATTGGTTTGGTTTTTGATATTGTTGTTCCGTGACCCAAAATTGGGGGAAAAGAAGAAGAAAATAATATTGATGTTTCCATTTTTTGTTCCTGTTGTTTTGTTTTTTTAACAGATACTTGCCAACAATTCTTCTTCTCCGCCATTTTGATGTTTTCCGAAATTTAGGCTCTCATGAGGGTTCACCAAATGATCAAGTAGGCATCACTTCAGAAGTAGCATCAGTTATTCGGAAATTCTCAGAGCCAGTCACTGAGGATGAAGACATTTATTCTGAAGGGGAACCTAATGATGATTCTGTAAGATGCAACTATTTGATGTGCTATGGTGTTTTTTTTTTTTTTGTATTAGATGTTCCTCTTGAATGATTGCAAGCTAAATGATAAAACCTAAGTTTTTTGCATTTCTTTCTTCTTCATCTTCTTCTTTTCCGTCAGATGCTAGATTTTTGTTAATTGAAATAATGGCAAGAAAAGAGGGGAGAGGTGGGGAATCAGAAGAAATCCCTTTTTTTGAAAATAGATGTGGTGGGGGCTGACGATTTTTGGTGCCTAGAACTCTTAAAATGTTGAGAACCACACTGCAACAAAATTTGTTTCCAAATTTACTTCCGTGGAACCTTGTTAGCTTGGCCCGACCAATAAGCGGGAGGTTAAGAGACTAAAGTACTTCAAAGCACCCAACAAATACTTCATAACACGTGTTGATTTTGGAATTGGATTCCTTCATATTATGATGCTGAAACTCATACATTATACCTTTTTTTATATCTAAGGAAATCATCTGTCTTCTTTCTTACAGAATTTATATTTTTGGATTAGTGAATGAGTAGCCCCAAGGGTAGGGGAGAGTCAGACCAGTGACCTTCACTTAACAAGGTGTGGTTTCTGAATGAATATGCTACCCCTTTGGATATTATCTTATGTCCTTTTTTGAAAAGGTTTGAAATACAAGAGATAATTGTGATATTATGCCCTCTTAGATGCCATTGACTAGTTAAGAAGTTCAAAGATGCCCATGTAATGGAGATGGTTTTAGTCGACTTTGGGGGGCATCCAAAGGTTTTCCTTGTGAGTGTGTGTAAGAAGAGTAATCTAAATTGAGAAAAGGAAATGTCTACATAGTGAAATTTTCTTATTTTATTCTCAAGAATTACTGTTCATAAGGTCTGTCAAGATGTTAACTCTGATGCTGTGTTGATGCAGAACATGAAGGATGTTGGAAAGGTAAGAAGGCACAGAGTGTTGTTAGTTGCAGCTGCTGACAGCTCTGAAGGTCTACCTCCAACCATAAGGCGTTGCTTTAGCCATGAAATAAGTATGGGTCCTTTAACTGAAGAACAAAGGGTAGAAATGCTTACCCAGTCACTGCAAAGTGTGTCTGAGCTCCTGTCTAATGTAAGTGAACGCATTGTTTTCTTTTGTATGTTATATGTTTAATAGCTTTTGTGGACTAATGATGCATATAATACTTCAGTAGGTGTTGTTAAAAGATTATTGTTGACTTGTTCCTTGTATGTGAAATGTCCATGTCTTACTGTCTGGAATTATCCATCTACAAATGTCTTTGGATATGTTCAAACAGTGTTATGGGATTAAAAAAAAAAATTTATATAACCGAATCAGTTTTAACTAGGGTGATATTATGGAGCCTATGACACAATGGACTGTATCCCTTCATTTTTGAATTGCATTTGTTGTTTCATTGGTTGAGGTCATTGAGGGCCCAAACTGTTCCTATATCTCTCTTTAGGAATATCTTACATGTTGGTCATACTTTTTGTTCTTTTGATCATGACTGTTTAACTTTGATGGGTCAGAATATTGCTTCTTGCAGACTGGCTCAGAGGATTTTATAAAGGAAATTGTGGGGCAGACATCTGGGTTCATGCCTAGAGATTTATGTGCTTTGATTGCTGATGCTGGTGCAAACTTAATTCCCAGTGGCAATGTACTGAATGAAAAGGTTGAGCCCAAGGAACTAGATAGTGATTCACATGAAGTTGCACCACAGGTCCTGGGGAAGGAAGGCATGACCAAAGCATTGGAACGATCAAAGAAAAGGAATGCGTCAGCATTGGGCACTCCGAAGGTAAGTTAGGTCAGCTAAGTTGACTTCATATTCTTATCTTATGTCACCATGCATAATAAGCAGGTGTCTTGTGTTGCAATTTTTTTCTTTTTTTTTTTTTTTCATTTTGTCAAAAGTATTTTATTGTGAGAAATATCATTCTTAGAGAGATGTACTGCTGCTTGTAGGTTTATTTTATTTTATTTTCTCTTTTCCATTATTTGCTATAGGTTCCTAATGTGAAATGGGAAGATGTTGGTGGGCTTGAGGATGTGAAGAAATCAATTTTGGACACTGTTCAGGTGGGTTGTTTTATCTCTGCTGCCTCTTTGTTTGATAATATTCATAAAGACTGCTTTTTTTTCTTTTTTTATCAGGATCCAAAAGCGTGTTAGATTTAGTATTACAAACTGCACCCCCGGCAACCCAAAAATGAAATGACAAATTTACTGAATCTGCATGAATCAAATGTTTTTGACTGAAAGCTAGGAGCTTGTCCTATCCTGTTTCTTGCTATGCATTAATTGATAGAGTCAAACTTTTTACAATGTATTTTAAATTAATATATTGCACATCGATAGTTTTAAAACTTTACCTAGGTTGAGTCCACAACTCCAGGAGTTCAAATACTCTCTTTGCCACCTTTTTTTTATGTTGGTCCTTCTTCACCTCATTGCCCAAAAAAGAGATTGTTAATCAAAGTCAGTAGTTCTTCAACAACATTATGAAACATAAAAAAGTAGGCTTGAAAATCCACTGCTATTTAACTTCTTATTGGTTCTGAATTATTGAAGTGATTCTTACTTGTCGTATATGCAGTTGCCTCTCTTGCATAAGGACTTGTTTTCGTCTGGGTTGCGTAAGCGCTCTGGTGTTCTTCTTTATGGTCCTCCTGGAACTGGAAAAGTATGTTCTGTTGTTTCAGTTATATGATGATTTTTTAACTTGCCACTTTTTTTTCCTTTTTATTAATTACCTGCTTCATAACATCTGTTTGTTATTCTTGTGTTTCAAACCTCAGACTTTATTAGCAAAAGCTGTTGCAACCGAGTGTTCCCTAAACTTTCTCAGTGTAAAAGGACCTGAGCTGATCAACATGTACATTGGAGAGTCAGAGAAGAATGTTCGAGACATTTTCCAGAAGGTAAAATATCCTTCTTGTTTTAAGCAAAATTTCTCTTGCTTTTTTTTTGTTTTGTTTTTTTTTTTTTTGGGGGGGGGGGGGGGTGTTGACTATGACTTATATTTCAGAATTTTTCGTCAGTGCACAATTTGTAATACCGTACATGCCTTTCAGGCCAGATCAGCACGCCCATGTGTTATCTTCTTTGATGAACTTGATTCTCTTGCTCCAGCTCGGGGGGCCTCTGGGGATTCTGGAGGAGTTATGGACAGAGTGGTTTCTCAGGTGAAGATTATTTTTTCTATAGAACTTGGCAAATTCCTTTTCTCTTATTCCATTTATAATACTTAACATGGAAACTTTCCCTTGTGCTAGATGCTTGCAGAGATTGATGGCCTAAATGATTCAACACAGGTAATTTATCCTACATTCTTACTTGGCTTGTATTCAAATTTATACTAGTATTTAGTTTTCTTCTTTTGCTTAAACCTAAAAAGTTTCCCCTGTTTAATCATTCTGGCTTTTAGGACCTGTTTATAATAGGGGCAAGCAACAGACCTGATCTAATTGACCCAGCACTTTTACGGCCTGGTAGATTTGATAAGCTGCTATACATAGGAGTTAATTCTGATGCATCTTATAGGGAGCGGTTGGTTTTCTTCTCATTTCTCTTTTGTGCTTTCATCATGTAAAATTTAGTGATGTGATTCGCTTCTCTTTGAATCTTAATTTTCTCTTTTCCCAGGGTACTCAAAGCACTAACACGAAAGTTCAAATTGCATAAAGACGTTTCACTTTACTCAATAGCAAAGAAATGTCCCCCAAACTTCACAGGAGCAGACATGTATGCTTTATGTGCAGATGCTTGGTTCCATGCTGCAAAACGCAAGGTAGCTCATTTGATTTCAACCTTATTGCTGAATTAGCTGGTGGAAACATTTATGCACCTAATGGTTTTTGTGATGAATCATGGTTGCTACATTGATTAGACAAGGTGCTTAGACTTGTTTACTTGTTTTTGTGTAGGTTTTGAGTTCAGATTCAGATTCTTCTAGCACTGATGATCGTGCAGAGTCTGTTGTTGTTGAATACGATGATTTTGTGAAGGTATGACACAGTTTTTCTATTTATAAAGTGATTTTTGAGACAAATCATATATATTCTGCTTGCTTTGAGTTCACAGGTAAGTCATGACCGTATGTTATCATATTGGAAAATGTCGGAAGTATTCTAGTATCATTTAGTTTAATACTAATTAACCATTTCTGCCATGAATGGAGAACAGCAATATCCAAATAGGTGATTAGGTTGAGAAAATTTTTGGAAATGCTCATTTATAGGTCATATGCTTCTTTAAAAAATAATTCCAATAGCAATCATGACTTATAAAATTGCCCGTGCCTATGAAAGACTGATTCTTTGTATCTGAATATACAAGAAAACTCACATTGAACAACCGTAAGTATTGGCTATCTAATATGATCTTTCCATTTTGCGTCTGAAATATTTGGTAGTACAAACTGTACAATAGCTTAGACCAATAATTTTAATCAAAGTATACTTATCAATTGAAATTATGCGTTACCAATTGACATTTGACAGACATTTTTCCAAGGTTTTAATGAGTTGACTACATCTACATCAATGTTGCTTACCATTCAATTTAAAGTACAAAACTTGGTTAGAACCATTTTCTGGAACTAATTATGTCTGAACGCCTTGTCCCGACTTCTCAGGTCCTAGATGAGCTGTCTCCTTCCCTCTCCATGTCTGAGCTTAAGAAGTACGACTTGCTGAGGGATCAATTTGAAGGAGCCTCAAAATGAAACTTTTGGTAAAGCCATGTAAGAGGTCTGTATCACATCTGTGATCATGGTCTGCAAGGGTTCTGTCAATCTGCAATATAAGAGTTTCATTAGAATTTAATGAAACACATGCAATATAAAAGCATTCAATTTACATCTTTTTATCTGTATCTCATGTGTGGCCATGGTCTGCAAGGGTTCTGTCAATCTGCAATAATTGTAATTTAGATCAAGCATGCAATATAGGAGTTTCATTAGAATTGAATGAAACACATGAACAAGCTTATAATACATTATATAACTAGAGTACCACTACAAAAGGGCCTAACCTTTGTAGTAGTAGCTTAGGGTTATAAGGATTAAAACTCTATATATTACTTTCGTATTTGTGTGTTATAATAAATATTACTGTTTTCTCAAAAAAAAATTAAAAAAAATGAAACACATAAAATATAAAAGCATTCAATTTACATATTTATAGAAAATTGTGAAATTGGTTGTTATAACTAATAGGACAAAGTTTGAGACAACATTTATCATAATATTTTTTTTCACAAGTGCTAACATTATTTGTTGTGATTGAAACAATATCACTTTCATCTAGGTCCACTACGGATACCACTTTTAATATACATCAATAACATGAAGTTATATTAACAGTTGTGAAAAATATTATGCCCTACTTATTGAAAAGAGTGTTTAATAATCAAATTGAAGGGCAGTAGGGCCCAACTCCAAGCATATCCTCTTCATCCTAAGCAAGGAGTATATCCCACGTACCCATCATTAAAAGTTATCAACTAGGTATGCGGGTATCTGGAAGTGACGTAGTGTATGATCCATTTGTGAAGGGCTCCACTCGTTTAGCTTTCATTGCTGAGGATTACTAGTAGTTGATAACTATCATGAAATTTAAAGGATACCAAAAATGAAAATAAAAATAAAAATCCTTGCAATTTGAATATGTTAATCCTTTTAGGTAGTTGGTACTTGGTAGTATTGTCTGGACGTGTGAGAGTTACGCATGTACCAGTACAACCATCTTCCATGCTAGCAATCCGTAATTGACTTTTTATGAGTTTGATGACCATGATATTATATTTAGATTTTAATAACTACTCCTATCCTAAAATGCCCACCTTGTTTATCAACCTTATGCTTTAAATCTTATGTTGATTTGATTTGATTTGATTTTTTTAAACCTTATTTAAATATTTAAATATGTAAACATATATAGTCACGTGCTTTAGAAACATTTTGGACTCAATGAATCCTTTAGTACTGTTGCTTAATGTTTATAGACAATGACAATCTAAAGGCTCTATCCATATTTGTTAAAACCTATTAATGAAGTGAGTGGCATTTACAGGGGAACAACTTATGTAAAAGGAGCATAGTCTAGTACTTATTCAAGAAAAAAAAAAGGGAAAAAAAAAAAAACGAAAAAAGAAGAAGGTAAAAGCATCATAATCTAGTACATCATATTTAAAATGTGATGATGAGATGGCGGCATCAAAATTCAAAAATATAAAATTAAGGCAGGAAGGTCGCTACAATTTACTAAAAATTCAAATTAATAGATAACATTTTGTGTTAATTTAATGACAAGTGTTAAGGATGGAATTTCACGTAAAATCAATAATAATCGATAACTATTGAGACCTCAAGTATAAATTGAGGGCTCCTATCTCAAAGCAGAACACACATTGTAGACCAACTTCTCTTGTAAATTCTCTAGTTTAAAACTCAGTGAACAAGTTGTACTCTTTTTATTATAATGTCTTAGATTCATGTGGTTGTACCATTGATTTGAATTTCTTCAGTTTGTAGTAGTAAATTAAGTTATTTTATTAATCGCACCACAGTTAAATTTTTATAGTTAGATTGCTTTACTTCAGCAATCGCATCATAGTCATAGTTGTCAAATCGTAAATCGTATCGTGAATCGATTTTTAATTTTTTTGTATTGTGTATCGTATCGAATCATGTATCGTAAGATACACAAACATCCAATAAAATAATAAAATAATTATAGATATACATATATAAAAGGTATATTCATTATAAATTCGAAATATATTCAACTAATTACCAATTTAATCATTACTTATGTAATAAAATTTAACAAAGCTAACTAAATAAATCAAATTAACTTATGTTTATAACATGCATGTTCAAATTGATTAAACTCAGAAGTGATAATACATGATATATGAACCAAAATATAATATCTTTTCATCATTTTGGCTAATCAACTCCATCTAGGTCCATGTTATCATCATGTTCAGCATCTTGCAAAATTATTTTTTCATAGACATTTTCTTCATTATTATCAACATTTACTATTTTTGTTTTGTTTTTTTTTATTCAAATAATTTTTTCTTTATATTTTTTCTTGGCATTCTAGCTTTTTAGACTCATAATAATAACAAAATAAAAAATAATTATATTTTCATTTAATAACATTATTAATAGCATAGAAAAAAATTTGCACATATGAAAGTGAGTGTTATGAATATAGTTTAAATTTTGTAGGAGAAAGAGAAGGGAGGGAAAAAAAAAAAAAAAACTCATGGGAATTAGACTCAATTAAGTTTCCCAATAATTTTGTATTAAAAAAGTCTAACAACTTGTTTAAATAAAATAAAACCACAAATTTTAATAAAAAAAAACTCATTTTAAACCCACGTGTCTATGTATCGTATGATACATACGATTCACCGATACGATACGATTCATACGATACGCACTTATGTATCAAACGATTTACAAGCACTTACGATACGCTCTTACGATACGAAACTTTTTGTACATGATACAATACGTATCGTACGATACTGACAACTATGATCATATTTAGAGTTCTTTCCATTGATTTAGTTATTACTTATTGTTTATTCCCAAAATTTTAGTTCAATGACCATGGATATTAATGAAATGTTATTGATAAGACAAAAATCCTCTCTATTGAGGCACAATGAACCATTCCCTTTTTTTAAATGAAGTAAAATCACAAGATTAAAGGCTTAATTAAGGCCATCGACTCACATTGAAGTCACATTAATAATAAAAATAATAAAATAAGTACAAACATAAACAATAACAATCATCTTATGAGACTAAATTTTGAGTGGCACTTATTTGTTATTACACCAAAATGACACCTTTTTGCTATGAATGGTTGTCTTCTTCTCCATATTAAAGAGAGAAATTCTAAGAGAGGGAAACAACACAAAACACAGTAGAGAGGGGGGACAACATTGATACAAAGAGAAAAAACTTTAAATATAAATAAGAAAGAGTGGAAATGATAAAAGATAAGAGAATTAAAGTAATACATGTGATAAATATGAGGTCCAATGAGTATTAAAAACAAGTTTTTCATTAGTGGTTTTAACAAATGGATGGAGTGTTTAGATTATCATAACTTATAAAATCTACTGCTTAAAATTAATAAATTAAAAAATAATAATAAAGGATTTTAATTGTCACAAATTTAATAGAAATCTCCCCTATTGTTTATCAATCATAGTCGAGGATTGCCTTGCCCTACAAGCTCTACAATGGGTTGGGGTAACTCTCTCCATCCCCAAACACACACCTCTTGCTGTCCTTGGTGCAACGTTTGCTTGTGAGGTCACGTTAGACTTATTCTAATTAGTTATGAAAATACTAATAACAAATTATAACAAAAGGTGTGTGTATATACATACTTTTTTAGTCTTATTTGACTGGAGGACATGTACATGAAATTATGAACACTAAAATTGCACACACTAAAAGGACAAATATGATGTTGCTATATACCCCTTTGAGAAACTGATGGAGACAAATAAGGCTTTTAAAATATATGTAAATATGTTGGTTATAGAAATGCCTTTTTAAAAATAATAACAATAATGATAATTGGAATCACATAGACTTTTCAATCAACGAAAGTACTCGACCTAAATAACGTGTGTGAACTGTGAATGTCAATTATCAACTCCCATCCCATGTCAAAGTTCTCAACATATGATTTATAGACTTTTCAAAAGACAACCTAAGACAAATTGGGACATTGAGAAACATATATAGCTCTTTACATGTACAGTTATTTTTTCTTTTCTTGTCCTCTTTGCCTTTGGTTATGATAGGGCACGTTTTATTTTGTTTTATTTTATGAGTTATGTTAACAGGTGTTTTTAGAATAATTATTAATAAACCATAATAGAAAGATTTGACACAATTTTCATGGGAAATATAAAAAGTTGTCAACAAAATTAATTGTTTTATCATTTTCACATAAAATGTTTCTAAAAATAGTTCTTAAACCAATACCCTTAGGGTATTTGTTAACATTTTCCTTTATTTTTTAGTGGAAAATTAACCATTTTTTTTTGGGCTGAATAAACAAAAGTACCTCCAACCTTTGAAAATTATTGGGGTCAGTTATTTTTCATGTGAGTTCACATGGTGCTGTTATTATTTAGTATATATGTACGAAATAAATGCCATTAATTTCAGGGAAAAAAAAAATAGAGAATACAAGTATGTGTTTGGCTATTGTTTGGCATTTTTTTTTTTTTTTAAGTTGGAGTTAAGGGGTTTGAATAATGGACATCTCCATTGAAATTACCAATTGAGTTATAAGACTCTTAGCATTTTTAGCTTTAATTGAAATGATATTAACTTTGAGAAACATTTTATGTGAAAATGATAAAACAATTAATTTTGTTAACAACTTTTTATATTTTCCATGAAAGTTGTGTCAAAATCTTTCTATCATGATTTATTAATAATTATTCTAAAAGCACCTGTTAATATAACTCATAATCATGTGTTGAGAACTTTGATATGGGATGGGAGTTGAAAATTGACATTCACAGTTCACACACGTTATTTAGGTCGAGTACTTTCGTTGATTGAAAAGTCTATGTGATTACAAATTTTTTTTTTTTTTTTTAATTTTAAAAAAAGGCATTTCTATAACCAACATATTTACATATATATTTTAAAAGCCTTATTTGTCTCCGTCAGTTTCTCAAAGGGGTATATAGCAACATCATATTTGTCCTTTTAGTGTGAGCAATTTTAGTGTTCATAATTTCATGTACATGTCCTCTAGTCAAATAAGACTAAAAAAGTATGTTCAGGAAGTTCTGCCGATATCGGTAAGCGTTGCAGAAACAAACGACAGAGGGGAGTCCTAAAATATCTAAGAAGAAACTGCTATCACCGCATTAAATACTCTGTAACTAACTCTCTAGTTGCATTAATGTGAAGGGGTTTTTAGCCTTACAGCTACTCTTTAGTAAGGTGCTGATGAGACAAGTATCAAATAGCTACTCTTTAGTAAGGTGCTGATGGGACAAATATCAAACATCAACCATCTGGTTTGCACGTAGAGGATAAAGATGAAAAGGGTAGAGAGCATAAAAGGAAAAGGAAGCAATGAGATAAGAGGATCGAGAAATCAAGAGAAAAACACTATAGCAATCAGGAATCAAATTTGTAATCAAACTTGTGAGAAATACATAAGAATGGATCTCCTCGGATTGTACCAAGGACGATTTTCTTTAGTTTAAATCAATCTAACTACCTGTTCTTGTCATTTGAATCCACTTTATTTGTTGTCCAATTCATTTTAGCCTAGTTTTCCAATCTACTCTCTATAAATTCATTGTTTTAGGCTTTTTGGACCTAAGTCAATCAATCTTTTGGGTTAGAGACTCAAATCTGATCCTTACAACTATCTATTTCAAGCATTTTTATTTTTATTTTTGGTAAAAAAAGCCAAAAAATT
Source organism: Quercus lobata (assembly GCF_001633185.2). Taxonomy (NCBI): domain Eukaryota; kingdom Viridiplantae; phylum Streptophyta; class Magnoliopsida; order Fagales; family Fagaceae; genus Quercus; species Quercus lobata. Next base: position 30,659,675 of record NC_044915.1, on the reverse strand, counting down.
TCATGCACAACTTTGGAGACCAACTATTAGCAAAATCAATAAAAGATAAATATAGTGATGCACAAATTTCAAAAATAAAATTACAATTATTAGTTTAGTATTTTGTGATTAGTGTAAAATAAAAATTATATTAATAATAGATTCATATAAAAATGATATTGCTCTAATCACAACTTAACACCTTAACAAATTGGGAAAAAAAAAAGTTTTATGCCTCTAACGTTGCTCTTCGAAAAAAGAAAGTAGAATCGACAATGGAATCTAAAAGAAGAAAATGTGATTGAATTGATCAAAAGATAGAGTACAGGAGATCGTGGCAGTGTTCACCCCAAACCAAGAAGAAAGAGTGGCAGTGAAGACTGCAATGATGCTGCCATTGCTGGCATTGACTGTGCGGTGGTGGAGACTTGAACTCGGCCATGACTCATGAGTCATGAGTACTAACAAAAAAGAAAGGCATATAGTTTTGCCACATAGGCATGGTAGTGAAATGAGTGCTTTGGAAAACAAAAGAGAGTTTCTCAGTACCAAGAAAAAGGTCAAGGCCATAATTTTTACCACGTTTATGGTGTAGTGAAATGAGTACAATGAATTCATCAAAAAAAAGAAATGAGTACAATGAGATTTTCTAAAAACAATAAATTTACACTTCCATATTGTCCAAACAACGAAATTTGTAAATACTGAGATTTTAAATAATGGAAGTACAAATCCCATTTGTTAATTTCTATGCAAATGGCAAATCTTCACACAGACACGCGATAAGAGAAGACATTGCAAGTGAAATAGTGAATGTATCAAAAGTGTCTTGAGTCCCAGGACCATCATCTTACTTTTTCACTTATCTAGATATTGCAAGTGAACTAGATATTGCAAGTGAATGTATCAAAAGTGTCTTGCAAGTGAACTAGATATTGCAAGTAAATTTTTTTTTTTTAAAGGGATGCTATATGTTTTTTGAGTATTAATAGCACGTAAATGTTATTAAGGTCAGTTTGAGAACATTATTTTAACTTAATCTATTTTGATTGATGGATGTAATATCTAGTTGAGTTCAAACTATTAGCAAGTTATGTGACAGAAGTGGTTATTTTATAGCGGGAAACATTCTCTACAAGACATCAATTCTTAAACGGTGCCACAAAAATTAAAAATATATTTAGTTTTGAGTTAATTGCTCTAAAACATCAAACTGTTGAACAACCCTTGAGATCTTTGTTTTTTGCTTACACTTTGAGAACTTGATACAAACAAAAGGTTGTATTGTCTATGCAAATGTGCTTAGGAGTCGCTAAATTCAACTAGCATATATATTATGTAAGTATTTTTAACCATTTAGAAAAATAAAAATCAACAAGATTATTCGCATCAATACAAAATAAGGATCATATACTCCTCCAATAGTCCTATGTAATTAGGAAAAAAAAACATATATTCTTCCTATGTGAAAAGTGTATAATTCAACATAAAATTCAAACTGTCTCCCCACCATGATATACGGTGGTTTTTCATATCATTTTGTTTTATTTTATGGGATGAAATATGGTTTTGAGCATTAATAACATAGAAATGTTTTTTTTTTCTTAATACAAGATAGAAATTCTATTCTAGTTTAATTTAAATGTATATGTGTATGAAACTCTCTCTTGGAAACTTGAACTCCGGCCCACTTATACTTGTGGAGTGACTATTACACTAAGAGTGTGCGGTGATCATAACACAGAAATGTTATTAAGATCTATTTGAGACCATTATTTAATTTAATTTATTTTGATTGATGGACATAATATCTTGTTCAAACTATTAGCAAGTTATGATGCTATTTTTACCTTCTTCTTTTTTTTCTTTTTTCTTTTTTAATGAATAAGTTTATGATGCTATTTGATTTTGCCTTTTTGGTATCCCAACTAGTAAATGCATTGATGATATACTTGATTGTGATACAAGTGATTCTTTTATAGCTGGAAACATTCTTTACTAGACATCAATTCTTATATGGTGCCACAAAAATTAAAAATAGATTTAGTCTTGAGTTAAATTAGTTAATTGTTCCAAAACATCAAACAGTTGAACAACATCCTTGTTTTTTGCTTACACTTTGAGAACTTGATACAAACAAAAGGATATATTTTCTATGCAAATGTGCTTAGAGAAATGATGGAGCCAGGATTTGGAGTTAGGGGGCGGCTCTACTGTTGGTTGTGTGTGACAATTTCGGCCTCCAACTTTGCTGCATAGCTAAGGGTTTTTTTTTTTTTGGGGGGGGGGGTCTTTGATGCATGTGTTTGCTACTAGGTAAGGACAAAATTATTTTGTTTAAAATTTTTTAAAAGGCTGGGTTGTTTGTTTGGGTAAAATTTGTTAGTTAGGCTTAATATTTGTGATTGGTATTTTTTGTTGTTGTGCTAATTTTTTTGAGTTTGTATATTTTGTTTTAGATTTTAAATTTATAAATTTTATACTGCCTTTAAAAGGAGGAAAATGTTAAAGATACAAACTTTTTATAAATTAATAATGTGATGAATGGTTATTGGTAAGTAAAAGAAGATATAAGTAGTTGACCCAAATACAAATCAATAAGAATTTGCTCTCTCAAAAATTTGTAAAAATATATAGAAAAGTTTGTGGCTATAATATTACTCTTAAAAGAATCAATGATATTTTTTTTTTTTTTTAGGAAAAATAATATTGTTAGGGAGGCAAAATGTATATAAAATTGCTAAAATTAATACCTATATATATATATTTTAAATGGGGGTGGGGGGCCATTTCCCCCATAGTCCAAGCTTAGCTCCGTCTTTGCTTAGGAGAGTCACTAAACACAACTAGCAATATTTACTTTTTATTGTTAGGTGTTTACTTTCTACTAATTTTAAAACTGCCATTACTGCTTGGTTAAGTCGATTTTCTCCAAACATAAATTAAGGATAAAAGAGTATTTGTAAAGGATCAAAAGACAATTTTATATAAAATAGGGGAAAGTATTAAAAATTATATTTTTATCCTTTTGACAAGTTAAGCCATGTAATATTAAATGTGCCATTTCAAGCCAAGGCCATAGGTGGAGTTTTGTACTTTGTTTTGTTTGGCACCACAATGAAAGTTTGGGGGTTTCAAATGACAATTTAAAAATATAAGATTTAATTTTTCATAAGGATAAAACTATTGGATTTTGTTTTTTGGACTTTTGCCTATAAAATAAAAGGATGATTGGTAAAATAGTATTAAAAAAAAAAAAACCCTCAAATATATCTAACTCTATTCCCATATTATCCATAGTTGTAGCTATTAATAGTGTTTAATGTTAATTTGAGTGTATTGTTCGAATGGAATTTAAAAACGCTTAAAAATATAAAATAAAATAAACTTATGAGCACACTCCTACAGGGTAGGATGGAGTTGGTTTAGAATTAAAAATACAAAATATCACGAATGCATGAAATGAGGCATATATACATGGTGGCTTTTTATATATGCATATCAAGGCTTCCAATTTCGATCAGATAGGTTTAAAGACTCTAAAGGCTAAATAGTCGCTTCTTAATGTAAAACGGCTATATAAGCAGCACAAGAAAACCCTTACTAAATATGTAAAAACAGTTATTTGAGAAAAAATGTGTAAAATTATTTTGGACAAAACTTAAGTATAGTATCTTAGGTGTTGTTCCTTAGGTTCTTCTCTTAAGATTTAACCATGTGACTATTTAACTAAAAAATACACTTCCATCCAATGAGAAAAAATCCACATTGTAGAATCTTAAAAAGAAAACCTAAAGAACAGCACATAAATACTGTACCTAAGTTTTACTCAATTATTTTTGCACAACTTTAGTAAAGTTTCCATAACTTTTATTAATGGTGGCAAGAGATACCAACTGAACGCTGTGAAGCTTAATGAGGAAAATGTTATTATGCAATGACCCTAAGCATGACTATATACAATACTCCTACTCACCAAGCAAGAAAAAAAAAATGGACAATAATAATAAAGGCAATCATTTTATTCAAATTCAAACAATATATAAGAATTAAGAACATTTTTCCCCTTGCTTTAAAAATATTGACATCCACCATTTACAAGTCACATAATCAATACATCCTTTTATTTTCTCAACATATGTTATTTAGATTAAATGGGAGGATGAATTTGGCTTGCATCCAGTATTTTTCTATATTAAACATGATACAGATATGACAGGCGTCTTAAAATGATCTGTATCAATTTTGTATCCCATCCAATGCATAGAATACTAGACAAAAGTCTCTCACTTAGAGGATGGCATGATTTAATGATACTAGTCAACAACTTCATAAAAGTTCACTTTTCTTTCTCTTTTGGGAAGGTAGAGACTAGTGCACTTCTTTAGAGCCAATGAATTGGTGTTTTACTGAGCCAGTCTTATAAAATAGTACATAAAAAATTAGATGCACAAAAAAGGATTATCTCACGTCTCTTGGTTTGAGAATGTTCTCCTCATGACTCACATCCAATCAAGGAGAGGAATTGCGGAATATGATCTATGTCGTTTCATCCTAAATGACCTATTAGAATAATGTTCAAAGTCTACTGAATAATAATTAGTAAACCATGCCAAAATCTTCTAAATTTTGTGTTTGGGTTGAAGGAAATCATCATACTACATGACAAATTAAATAAAATAATCACGTGGATCATGCAAAAAAATGACATTAAAAAAAATTACAGTGGTAAATAGTAAAATACATGCAAATGTGAAATGATAAAAGCATGCAATAATAATCTATGCTGCACATGAGCTTGCATTGAATTTATGTCCCTATCTTCGGAGATAACGAAAATATATTATATATAATAAAAGAATGAAATTTGCACAGCCAGGTTTCTCAACCCCTCACCAGCAAAACCACACAAAACGCAAGGGCAGCTTTGTCCAAAAGAAGGAATAATATTCAAAATTAATAATTAAAAATACTAATATTTTCCTTGTGGGTCAAATATAATACACAAATGATGAGTCTTTCATTTTCTATTTATAAATTTATTAAAATCGAATTATACGAAATTTTATAGAAATATAAATAATAATTAAAAAAATAGAGAAAGTCATGTCGGGTAAGACAATAACATTTGGGTTCCAGCCTCCTGAAACGCAGTCTATTTTGAGGATTTGGGCGCACGCGCTTTGTGAACAGGCTTTGGTGTACACATGACACAAGTTCAAATTGTACATGATTCTTTAAATAAATAAAGTCCAAAAATAAAAAGTTCCCCATTGTATATATAATATTTATCTGAGTTTCAATTATATTAAAGGATCATAAAGACAACTAATTGTTGCATCAGTTGACTTGTAAAAGTTTCTCAAAAAAAAAAAAAAAAGTTGACTTGTAAAAGAAAAGAAAAATACTCCATCATTTATTACCTATTAGTTGTTTTGGTGTCGGTTTCTGTCAAATATTCCATCTAATTTTAATTTTTATCTTAAAATTTAGATTCTCAAAATATTTTGTGAGAAAACATCTAATTTTAATTAAACAATCTTGTTTTGGCAACTTCGTATATAGTCTGTAAAATATAGTGATATGATGATGTTTACCTCGAAAATGATATTTTGTTTTTTTTAAGAAATATATATAAAAGTGAATGATATCACAATTTTTTATCAAACTATTTCATTTTATACTCGTGAAACACCTTAAAAAGTTATAGATAATGGTGTAGTCAATGGAACTTAGAATCTTCAAATTTCCAACATATCCTTGATTAGGTCCATTAAATCCATCACTTTTTTTTTTTTTTGTTGATAATATTGAACCCGCCATTTGATTGTTTTCAAATGAATCAAATGGACGATAGTATAGACAGTATACTATTAATGTTATTAGAAATCCATAAACCATATAGATTAACATTTAAAAAAAATTATATCCCAAATACCAAGTCATATGGATATACACACGTGGACAGCTCAATTGTTGACCCATTTAGCTAACAATGTGAAAAGCATGTATCAACTGTGGAAAAAAAATTTATTCTCAAAAAAAAAAACTGTGGATAAAATTTCCCATAACGTCAGTTATTGCACAGTAGCATAATTCTAAGACTCTCTCTCTCTCTCTCTATATATATATATAATTACTAATTAGTGTGTGTGTGTGTTTGTGTTTTTTTTGAGAAAGAATTAGTTTGTGTTTTAATCCTTGCAAAGCACATCATGGAATTACATCAGCTTATAACATGGTAGTCTTCGCCTGACGCAATATAATCAAGACAAATATACGATTCAATTGCTTATTCTTAAAACAGAAGGAATTATTTGAAAAACTCATACATTAGTAAATGGAATTTGACTCTGAAGTACTGTCAATTTGAAGGTAACAAATTGAAGTTTGACCTGGTAAATGTAGCAATTAGCAACATTTGTTGGAGATGTGTAGTTTAAATCTACGAAGCTTAAAAGTAGACAATTTTCAAATTTTATTAAATTAACGAAATTAAAGTATTTATTTATTACTTATATTGACGCGTAATGAAAAAAAACAGTACATCTATGAAGGAAAAATAATAATTATTTATATTAAAACTTCTAGTTTTATTTTGTAATTTTTACGCACTTAATTATCTATTATTATTATTTGTTGCAAAAAAAAAAAAATCATTTTACATACAAAAAAAGAGTGCAGCACCGACACACCGATGACTAATTAATCATAATTTTTCTTGTCTATATTGTGCGCGGTGTAACATCTATACTTGGTATAGTTTATATTTTTCAATTTTTTAAATAAGCTTTTGAAAAAGTTGTACCTAGGAAAAAAAGAGAAAAAAAAAAAAAATGAGAGGTTTAAAAAAGTATGGTTTCAAACTAGAATCTACAACGAGTACTTATACTCAAATCAATTTGTAACTTTTTTGTAATAATAAATTTTATTTTAAGTAAAGAATGTGAGTAGATGGAACTCATATACGAGTAAAATTTTAATATTAAAAGTTTAAAACTAGTCAATGTAGTCATAGTGTTCTCTATGTTAGTATTTGGACACTTTGGTGTAACCAAAGGTCCACAACCAACAATATTCTCAACCAAAGTCACCCTACCCCAAAACCTTGTTTCAGTTTGCCTCAATAAAAAGTGTGGAATATTGTATTATTGTTGAAGTATTATTTGTTGCTAGAAAACCACAAAATTTCAAACCTTCGGCTGGTCCAACCTCAATTAGAATAGCACCTCGTTGGGAAATCTTAGATTGTGTGCAAGGGAAGGTTAATTCTAGAAGATTGAGATCAAAGGGTTAAAGGGATTGTCTAAGTAGTTGAAAGGAATGCATGTGTAAAAGGACAGAGTCGTGGGGTCTCTGTGATGGACCATACCTAAACATGGAAAGAGACAGTTGAATAGTTGTGAGTTGTGCACATATATAGAAGGTAATCTACTTGTTGGAAACCCCTCACTTTAGCTAACATTTGTTGAATCTCATGGTTTTTTTGTTGTTGCGGTTGGTTTGTTGAATCTCATGGTTGATGACAGAAAATGTTGATAAGTCAACTTCATTGATATTTTGAATCTTTGATACTAGCTAGCTTCACCATTCTTTACACAAGGTGCAGTAAGTAATAGATTGATGCTCTTAGCTAAATTGGGCCACCATTAAGCTAGTCAGTTTGTTATTTATGATGCTGTTACGATTTATAAACGTTGCACTTCCAATACTTTTGTTGGAAATGTATAGTACACGTTATTGTTGATTTTTTTTTTTTTTCAGTTACGTTATTGTTGATTTTAATGATAATAAAAACTTTAAAAAAAAAAAAAAAAAAAAAAAACTAAAGTTAGCTCATATATGGTAATAGACTTGATACTTACTTGAGAATATCCTAAATTTTATTGGGATAAGAATAATACTTTTTTTATTAAAGAAAATTGGGTAAAATAGAGCAACCTGAGTTAGCATCTTCCACTTGGGCATGATGATAGTGACACTCTATTTAATGGGTCCAAGCCTGCGGGAACAGAGAATCCGGATGAGTCATAACTATACATGCAGCCCCATCAAGAGTGCTAGTGAGCATGAGTTGAGAGTATGGAGTAATTTCCCAAGCGCTTCCCATTGCGAGATTTGAACCTAGAACCTCTACCTCCCAAACCCTTAGGAGTGAGCCCATGACCACTAGGGGATAAGAATAATACTGATAATTTAATTCCAACTATTATTCATTCTCAGCAAAAATAGCGAAAAGCCAAAAAAAAAGTCAAATTATTTGTATTAGAGAAATGCTATACACAATATTTTCAAAACATTTTCACAATAAATCCTACTATGTAGCTGGTTGTTATTAGTTTTTATTTGAATTCACCACTGAAACTATTTTCTTACTTGCCAATAACCGTCAATAACAATCTACCATCTAAAATTTGTTGTGAAAATAAAGTAAAAATGTTGTAAGTACTTTTAGCCAAAACCATTTATTAGTCCAACAGGAATAAAACTCCAACAAACCCACCAAAGAAATTTTACCATATAATCATATACTCAGAGCCTATAAGAATCTTGCATTTGTACCAGCTTATAATAATTGATTATCCTTTAGCCCAAACAAATAGGAGTAATAATAGCGCGTGCAACACGCGCCATAGAAAGCGGTTAATGTTATCAAATCCTTACAATTCTCAGACAGGACACTGTTGAAAAAAAAAAAAAAAAAAACATAAAAGTAGGGGGGGCTAAAATAGTAATCCTAAAAATATATTCCCACAAATATACTTTGTTTACTCTGTCCATTCTGGCTAAGATCGGTCCAATTCTCTGTAGAAATAATTTTCCTACAAAGAGAAAGAGTGAAAAAATATATATATAATAAAATTAAATTAATAAAAAAAACAAGGCTGCTGTTTACACCAAAACCAGAGAGAGAGAGGAGAGAGAGAGAGAGAGGGAGAGTCTATGAAATTCGATTCCAGCTAAAACGATCTCAAAGCTGGAAGCGTTGAAAGAAAAGGAAAAGAGGGAGATAGATATTTTTTATTGGGTTTTTAAATTGAGTAGTTTTGATCTTTGGTTTATTTTCAAGAATTGAATTATTCAAAGTTGTTAAATTTGTATTTTTTTAAGGAGGGTGTGATTTGTGATCGGGGTTGAGTTTGATTGTTTTAGAGGGAATCCTTGGTGGGTTTTGGTGGGTTTTTGGTTCTGTGAAATGGGTCAGAGAGAGTTTTGGAATTGGATGTGAGGTTGTGAGGATGGAGCTCTCAGTTTGAGGGTTTGAATTTTAAGTTTTTTCTTTCTGGTTTTTTTTTTTTTTTTTGGTGAATGATTTCTGTTGGGGATGCAAGGAAGGGGCTAGAGTTAAGGTTTGGTGGTGGGAGAGAGATGGAGGAGACTGAGCTTGAAGAAGGGGAGGCTTGTTCTTACAGAAACGACAATGAAGAATACGATCCAAGCATCGACCCTGATGTTGCTTTCTCTTACATTGTAAGGATTTTTACATGTTCTTTTGCTTCCTACAAGTTTTTGGTGTATTTTGTTTTATGTTATGTTCTGGAGGTACTAGATTGGTTGTGTTTGACTTTATTTGGTGAGTGTTAGATCCAAGCTGTAGATTTTGATTGGATTGTGTGTGTACTTTGATTGTTTTTTAAGGTTTTTTTTTTGGACACTCAACTTTGTTACTTTAAATTGTGCTTGGTTTTTTAATGTGGTTGGATTTAAGAATCTATGGTCAGAGCAGAAAAAGAAAGGAAAAGGAAATTATAGGAAATTATGAGTACTTAGTGTTTGTTTGTTGAAGTGCAAATATGGCTTTTGTGAATTCAGCTTGATCAACTATAGAGCGAAGTATCCTTTTTTATTTTTATCAATGGCAATGCTGTTTAAGTTGTTCAGTAAATGCAAAGACTTAATCTTCTTCTGCAAAAGTAATTGGTCATGGTAGGATAAGGTTTAGCTCTTGAGTAGTTGAGTTCGTCAGTAATGGTTTTCCAATGAAATTTTTGGTTAGCTGGGAAAGTAGTATTTTCGAGTACTCTTTAAGAATGTTGGAATCATTAAATCCATGTTCTGTCCTTTATAACAAGGAGATAAGAGGGAATTGTAGGGATATGTATTTAAGCTTACTGAGATTTATCTGTGGAAGCTTTGACAGCATTATGGGAACTTTCTGAATATAGATTTTGAGATTTAGAGAGAATTAATTAATTGTAGGGTCATGAAGTGTAAGTTCTTTAAGGAAGTAATGTAATAGCTGCTAGTTTTACAAACTATCTAAAGCTCTTATGATGTGTTAAGCCCAATTTCACTGTCTTTTGATTCATCTTTCGTTTTTCTATTTCCCATATGTATATTTGGATCGTATAATATGTAGCTTCTTTATTTTCTTAAGGGTGAGAAACTTCAAAATGTTTTGGGACATTTTCAAAAGGATTTTGAAGGTGGGGTTTCTGCGGAGAATTTGGGTAAGTCAAGGAAAAACAGAACTCTCTGTCTCTCTCTCAAGCTTGATGGAAACATTAATTTTTTATTGTCCCCTGACGTCAATAATTTGGGAATTATGTAATTGTGGCAGGGGCAAAATTTGGAGGGTATGGCTCATTTTTACCTACCTATCAGCGATCTCCAGTTTGGTCTCATCCCAGGACTCCTCCAAAAGTTCAGAACAACGGCACAGCTAGATCTCCCAACAATTCACTATTGGAGGTAGATTTTTAAGCATATGATTTATACCATTTAATTTTTGTAATCTCTTTATATTTAAATGAGAAATTTATGACTGGTTTATCGTTGATCTGAGAATTTCTAATTAAGAATTTTGAGTCACTACACAGGGTAGCCATCAAAACTCTTCAGTTTCTTCAAGTGCACCTCAATCTGTGAGACTTGTACCAGTTTCTACTAGTTCCACACCATTGCCTTTATTGAAGGCACCATCAATGAAGGACTCTGTCAAAAAGGATGCTGGAATGCCATCAATTCGTGCTGAGGATGTCACTCATAGATATGAAATTGAGAACAAGAAATCTACTAATTTATCAGACCAGAAAACACTGAAGGTTCGAATCAAAGTGGGTTCTGATAACTTGTCAACAAAAAAAAATGCTGCAATCTACAGTGGTCTTGGTCTTGATGTCTCACCATCATCGTCATTGAATGACAGCCCTTCAGGAAGTGAAGGGATGTCCCGAGAGCCTCAAGATAGCCCATGCGAATCTCCCACCAGTATTCTTCAGGTGAATAATCTCCCTGACTCCCCGTAATTTATCATCCCTACTTTCTTTTCCATAATGTGCATGAAAGAAATTAGAATGTGTTTGTTTCATTGTGTTGAAACAGATTATGACATCCTTTCCAGTGCACGGGGATCTACTATTATCACCTCTTTCCCATGATCTGATTCACCTGACCATGAAGGAAAAGCTTACGAAAGATTATAGACATATGCCTGTGATCAGGGGTGGTGCGGAAAATTCTAACGTGGTACCAAGTGGGTCTGATTCAGGAAAGGTTGATGGGACAGTGATAGAAGAGAAGAAGAAGAACTCTATGAAGCGGAATGATATTTCAGTGGAATTGAAGATTGGCGATAGTAAGGATGCTCAGAAGGGCAATGGATTTATATTACGGAAGGAACGTGATGTTGACATATTGAATTATGAGGAACTTCTTTGTAATACTCTAAAACTACCACTTCTATCTAATTCAAATTCTGTTGTTGATGACATACCAAGAGGTAAAGATAGGGACTCTGATGTGTTAGGGGAAGCCAATAACGATGTACTAAGGGACAAAGACTTCTCTAATACAGCAAAGGAGGAAACTTTGGGGCCAACATTCACTCAAGAGGATGGGTGGTTTGAGAAGTCGAAGGTGGGTTCAGCTGGAAAGATTTGGGAAGATAAGAAAGCAAGTTCAGTCGATGACAGTTCAGTATATTCTAAAAAAGTTGCCCATTCCAATGGAGAGAAAAGTTACGACTCTGTAAAATCTGATTCAAATGTTTCTAAGGGAAGAAAAGCTCTGAACTCTAAACTCTCGGATCCTTCCAAGGAGAAGGCTAATCAGAAGGCCACTGTCCATGAACCAGACAGTATTAGATTGCCTCCTGAGAAGGAGCATCCTTCTAATGGGAGTAAGAAGAAATCAAAGGGAAGTCAAAGTAATGGCACCGTAGCCACTGAGGTTCCAAAAGTAAGCTTGAGGGTTCCCTCTTCAGTGCCCAAAATAAAAAAGAGCACTCATGTGGACTATTTGACATCTAAAAGTGAAATGGAAGACTTCAAATCACAGAAGGATCTTGAAAGAGCTGGAGATAGATATAGAGATTTGTTTGGGGGATCAGAAGAAGAAGATAACCAAATGGAATCATTGGAACTGCCTTCTGAAGATAAGGACTTTGAGGCCATTGAGAATCATGTGACTGCCATTAAAAATGCATCAGATGAAAGATCGAGTGGTAGGAAATTTGAGAAGCTACCAACAGTAGACGCTTATCCTAAAGCAATTTCAATTTCAAATGTAGGTCCATCCTATGGGCCCATTTCTGATATAGCTCCTGCAACAGGGGCTCCTTCAGTGATAGATCGAGACACTTGGGTCATGTGTGACAAGTGTCAAACATGGCGGCTTCTTCCATTTGGTAGAAGCCCTAAAGACCTACCTGAGAAGTGGATATGTAGCATGCTTGACTGGCTGTAAGTTCTATTCCACTATTATTTTGATTCTCTCTCACTCACTCTTTCTCTCTCTCTCTCTCTCTCTCTCTCTCTCTCTCTCTGGTGCTTGACCTACTACAAATTTTTTTAGGCCTGGAATGAATATGAATCGGTGTACCTTTACTGAGGCGGAAACAACACAAGCTCTTGTCGCACTGTACCAAGCTGCTCCTGAAAGTCAAACTAATCTGCATAGGAATCCTGGTGGAGCTATAGCCGGAGTAACCTTTGCTAATGTTCGGCATCTTGACCAAAACCACAAAAATATTGGTTTGCATGTTATGCCCTCTGGTGGAAAGAAGAAAGATGGATTAAAAGAAACATCAGATGCAACATATAAAGATGGCCCCTCTCAATTGTCAAACTCGATGGAGAAAAACTTGCAGGCGTTGGTGAAAGGTAGGAGCCTAAATGATGTTAACCAATCTCCTCTGATGGGAGATCCTGATTTTCAACAGCTAAGCAAGTCCAGTGACTTACCTGTAAAAAAACATAAAGAGAACCATAAAGTATGTGACAACTATTCTGATGGAGGTATTGTATTTGAAGCGAGGAGTTTTTTTTGTCGTTGTTTACTTTGTCATCATTTATTATTATGTAAGTAACTTCTTGTCAAAACATGCACACAGGTGATACCAAGAATTTAAAGATGAAAAGCAGAAGGGATAATAGTGATCAAGATAGTTCTAGAGCTTCCAAGAAATTGAAGAGTGAAGGTATGCATCTTAATGATGAAGACAGGATGTCAGACCACAGTGAGCCCACAGGGAAAACAGGTCCTAGCTCAAGTAGTGGTTTTCCTACTACATCGTCTGAGAAGGATCAGCATCGATATAATGGGCACTCTTCATATCAGGATTCAAGGGATGATGTAAATGACAGGGTACATGTTTCTAATAAAAAGCCAAAACACAAACTTCCAGTTTCCTTGGATAATGGATCCTTGGAAATGGGAAACTCTGATACTAGAGAAAATGCTAAAAAGAGGAAAGTGAAGGGGGAGTTCAAAGAAAATGACTACAGGAAGGAAAAGAAGGCCAGGGTATCTAAGTCTGAGGGGAAAGAGTCCAGTACAAGTAGGGACAGTGGTAGAACAGACAAAAAAGGTAGTCATTCAAAGAACCAGCAAATTGGGCAAGATCTAGGGAGCAATCTATCTCAGCGAAGCTTGGATGGTATGGATTCTTTGAGGAGGGATTTGGGATCTATACAGCCTTCCAATGCAGCCACTTCAAGCTCTTCTAAAGTTTCTGGTTCCCATAAAACAAAATCCAGCTTCCAGGAACTGAAAGGCTCACCAGTAGAATCAGTTTCTTCTTCACCTATGAGAATTTCTAATCCAGATAAGCTTACATCAGCAAGTAGGGGTCTCAAGGGGAAAGATGACCATCAGGATGCTGGTCTCTCTGCTGTAGGTAGTCCAAGAAGATGCTTAGATGGTGAAGATGATGGGAGTGATCGTTCTGGGACAGAAAGGAAGGACAAAACATTCAAAGTGGCTAATCACGTATCAGGTAATAGAGCTAGGGCTGATATTGTGCCTTCTCCTGATATCACAAACAACCATTTAATGAATGATGGTGTCCATAATTTAGGCCACGATGATCCATATCCTAGTAAACCACAGTCTTCAAATCAATGCCATGATGAAGAAAGACAGATCAACAGTCATCCTCATGCTAATGAGTCTCGTCCAAGGAAGTCTGGAAAGGGGTCCTCTTCACGGATGAAGGACAAAAACCGAAGTTCTAAAACTGAATTTGAAGTGGGTAAGTCCAAGATTTCTGAATCTCTCAGTGACCGTCAAGATCACTCACCTTTCCATGAAGTAAAACCTAGTGATGGTAAAAACCAGTTACAGGAGAAGTTTGGAGTCAAGTCTGATGAAACTGATAACAGATATGTCAGTAAGAAAGATTCTGCAGGAAAATTACCAAGTGAGAGCAGCAAAAGAGAGAGCCAGTTAAATTTTGGAGAGCATGATGGTTCACATAACAAAGTAGATTCTAAATGCAGACAGGATGCATTGTCTACAACAAAGCAAAATCATCTGCAAGACTCTGATGGTGAAAGATCTTTGAAGAGGTTCCCTTATGATAAAACTGATCAAGTTGGACTAGCTTCTGGGAGAGGGAAGTCACTACCATTACCACCCACTGGAGGACCTCACATTGAGACACTTAATCGTTGTCCCAGACCAGTAACTGGGTCCCACAAAGGAAATGGAGCAGATATTTTGACAGTTGATGCCGTTGAAGGTGATGATGCATTAAAGTCGCAAAAACAGATAAGAAAGGCTGATCAACAGAATGGAACTCAGCATACCAGTTCAAGACATCCCACATCCAATGGACAGAAGGCCAGGGAACTTGACGCCCCTAGTCCAGCTAGAAGAGATTCCTCCAACCAGGCTGCTACCAATGCTCTGAAAGAGGCTAAAGATCTAAAACATTTGGCTGATCGCCTTAAGGTTTTTACTGTCCTTGCCCAATTCAGCTATTACTGCTCATTATCCTGTCCGGGCTGTCCCACTTAGTAGTATTGGTTATCTTTTGCAGAACTCGGGGTCAAATCTTGATAGCACGAGACTTTACTTTGAGGCGGCCCTCAAGTTTCTTTATGGAGCCTCTTTGTTAGAATCTGGCAACGGTGAGAGTTCCAAACATAACGAGATGATTCAATCAAAGCCAGTGTATAGCTCCACTGCAAAACTATGCGAGTAAGTCAAAACATAAAGCATGGAATTTGGGATTTACTAGTTATCATTTTTTTTTTTTGGGCGCGGGGGTGGGGGGGGAGAGAGGGGAGTTGGAGTGTTCCTTTTCTGATGTTGATCATTAAAGTTACAATTTGCAGTCATTGTTTAAGAAACATATTCGCAGCAGGACATAGAATTTTGAACACTATGAGTATGTACTTGTTTTTTCATTCCCAGATAGGAATTCAAAAGTACCTACTCCAAATTGCCTTAACTAAGTTTTATATGCCACATAACCTAATGCTTTGTAACTGATAAAATGCCATTTGTCCCAAAATTGCCTATTCCAACCTGGGTTAACTGATTTATCCCAAAAGCTTAAATTGATAGGAAATGGTGACTTTTAACATTATATTAACACTTCTCTTCATGTGTGGACCAGACTCTCCCTCAATATGTAGGCACAACATGGGGCATTTTAAACTTTAAATGGGAGGTAGAGTGGAGACAAAGTTTGAACTAAGGACGCTTTCTTAAATACTAGTTGTCACAATAGCTTAAGCTAATAGAAAAGAGTGAAATTATCAATTAACTGTTATTCTAACATTGACTAGTGACGGAGTCAATATTTGACTTTAGGGGGGCAAATTTATAACTCACGTATGTCTCTAGGTGCACACAGGCATATGCAAATACACATGCATATGCATGCATGTATGTATGGTGCTCAAGATCAACTTGGACAACAAAGTGCCTTTGAGATGGGATGATTCTTTAAATCAAAGAATAATCAATAACATCAAAGTATATTGTCTCCTGCTTAGACTAATAAATCCAAGAGATATTGCTACATCCCCTATTCAAAGGGAATAAATGAGTCTGGATATTCTAATGGCTCACAAGGGTTTAACTCTTACAGAATTGATGAAAAAGGAAATATTGATTATCAAAAAATAATATTAAACAGTATTTTTAATATCAGAAAACCCATAAATGATAGTGTATCCATTATATTGTGTTGATTTGTTAGGGGTTTTTTATATATGATAGTTGTGTTGCAATTTTTCATAAGTAAAAAACCACTTATAATTCCCATTTTGGAATGATTTTAGTAATTAGATAGACCTCAATTATGGCTCAAGTGACTTTTTTTTAGTAATTAGATAGACCTCAAGTATGGCTCAAGTGACTTTCTGTTAAAACTCATAAAATGATCAAACTATAACAATTTTAAACTGTGTAAACACGCCTAAAACTTTTGAACTTTAGAGTTTTACTTGTAAATGTAATTAATTTCTGGATTTTAGTATATAATATTTTATTCCTTATATACTAATTTTTATGATGAAGAATAGATGATTACATTCTTTTTATCACTTTTAAAAGGTAACAGTAAATTTTTTTTTTTTTTTAATCTTCAATAATGCTCTTGTTTCTTTATTTTCCTATTTTTCCCCTACCCTTTATTTTATATAGTTATTCCTCCCCTTGTAATCCCCCTCCTGGCTCTTCCCTTGATTGTGACATCACTCAAACTTTGTCAAAACTGTTCATGGCTTTTTCCTTGTCAGTTTTTTGTGCCTTAAAAAAAATTCTTAATGGATTGAGCCTTGTCATTCATGGTATTTTGAATCACATCCTTTTTGAGTTGTATCCCTTGCATGTATTCACTCACCATGCCGATTGTGGGTCAGATTTGGGACCTGACCCAATATAGGAGGAGTTTGATGTGAGGTTTTAAGGATATTGTCTCTCAGAATTTGGGATTCATCTCTATGGATATCTTCATTCTTAGTGAAGCTTTCTCAACTGTCCTTTCATTTGGTTATTGCCTTTTTAAGTTGGATGATGCAAATAATGTTGCTGCTATCTGGAACTTCGTTGTCTTACTATTAATCTTGTTCTAAATGTGTTGATTTTTGTGGAATTTGGATGGGCATTTGGAGTTTTTGTGCCACTGTCCTTTTGATTATCTGTTATATCAAATAGGTTTTGTGCCCATGAATTTGAGAAATCCAAAGACATGGCTACTGCTTCTCTGGCCTACAAATGCATGGAGGTGGCTTATATGAGGGTAATAAATTTCTCACATGCTAGTGCAAGCAGAGATCGCCTTGAGTTGCAGACGGCTCTACAAATGATTCCTTCTGGTAATTTAGATTAATGTCATGATCTAGTAAAGCTGTCAGTTATTTGTGGAAATAAATTGTCTGTTGGTTATTATTTATGTCTTAAAGTTACTATGCTATGAGCTCCTTGTAGCTTGAAATCCCAAGCTCTCCACAACTTGAAGTATATTTCACACACAATTTAGAGTAACTTTATGATAGAGTAGTATAAATGATCCAATGGCTAATATCCTTGAAAAATCCAATTTGATAAAGGCACATTGCTAGCCACTCTCTTTTGGCAAGAATACTTTTTGTAAATTTGGCTTGTCTAATTGGTGGAGTGGTACATGCATTATTTTACTTCCCTAAAACTCCACATTTGAAAACAGAGCTTGTGTCAAGGGCCACAAGGGTTGCTCTAATTGTAGCTATCACTATTATATTACAACAACACCCCCCCCCCCCCTCCCCGGGGATTTATTTTTGTCATGTAAATGCTTGTTTTCTATTCCTTTAGCAAGCTTTTTTCAATCATTATACATTTCACTGAACTGATGCTAAAGGAGACTTTTAGTAACATCTTGTTGTTACCTGATGTCATTCCTCTTGTTGCATTATTCAGGTGAGTCTCCTTCTTCATCTGCCTCTGATCTGGACAACTTAAACAACTCAACCACAGTGGACAAGCTTACCTTGTCCAAGGGCGTTGGTTCTCCCCAAGTTGCTGGAAACCATGTCATTGCTGCACGAAATCGTATCAACTTCACACGATTACTTAGTTTTGTAAGTGAACATTAATCTTGTGCATAAAATTTAATTGTTGCAGAATATTCATTACCCTCAATGCAAAAGCATCTTGCTGTTTTTGTGTGTGTTCACTATGTGCCCAGTGCTGCATGGACGGACAGCATAACATGCATCTGAACCACGATCAAGTTAATAGCTTAATCTTGCCTATAGCTCTTAAATCATAAATTATATCAAGAATCAATTTTAATTTTTTTACAATGTGTATCGTAAGATGCACAAACACATTATTTTAATTAGTCATTAAAAAAAAAAGATACACAGACACATTTAAAATTAATAAAATATTATATCTTTTTAGTTTTTATACAGAAACAGACCCAGGGGGGGGCCCAAGGGGCCCGGCCCCCGGGCTTATGAAAAATATATATATATATATATATTAGGCATATTTTCAGCAATATATATATATATATATATTTAGGCCCCTCGTCTCTGTACCTTGGCCCATCTCCCCTCCAAAATCATCAGCCCAATCTAGTCCAACCCAAACTCATGTAAAACCTCAGTGCCCAAAAGATATGGATGCTTATTTTTTAATATTTTTATTTTAGAAATACTATGTTCACAACATTTTAACAACAGATAAGCTGCAGTGGCAGGTTGTTACTAGGTATTATTGGTGGGTAAAAAAAGTAATTTTAGTAATGGGTTCAAATTAGAGACAGTAACAACTAACTATCTAGGATTTGTTGTGAAAATGTTGTGAACATAGCACTTTTTTTTTTTTTCCTTATACTCCAGCCCCCTAACTTGAAATCCTGGGTCCATCCCTATTTTTATAGGATAATTATATACATATATAATGAAAATAAAGCATTCATGTTGCCTTCTCCTTTCACTCATTATTTTTAGCCTCTATTATATTCTTTTGGAGATTCATATTGGACATTTTACTCTCTTTTTTGTCAATTATATGATAATTCATTAAAGAAAATATTAAAAAATTTCATTTTTCACAATTCTGTGCACGTGTGTGCGTGTGTCAAGATGAAGCTACACTATGTATAACTTTTTCTTGATGTTACACAATCTAATAAATTTTTATTGGATAAATATTTTGAAAATCCCACCATTGAATTACATTTTCTCTTTATTCTTAACACGCATGCTAACATATGAATTAATCAAATGCTATTTACTATTTAATCTATAAACTCATATTTTATGCAAAATTTTAAGTTGCAAAAATCTTTAAAATTAAAAATTTTATAGACGATATAGCTATTGATCTTTGATTGATTTAAAATTTGGCAATGATGGAGAGTGTAAGAAGAAAATGTAATCCAATAGTGAATTTTTCAAAATACAAATTCAATAAAAAGAATCAAAGGTGTAACATTGCTAAAAGTTACATCAAATGTAATTTGAACCAAGTGTATATATATTATAAACACATCTATACGATGACAATGACATAATATGCATTGGATTAATAACATCACATGACTTATAATGTGTTGCTCTTTAAATATATGTTATGTATCTTCTACTACTTATAATAACGTGTACAACATGTTCCAATTTTACACTTCTCTACCTTTTTTCCTTTATGAGACCTCTCAACCATTTTTAATTGTACAGTAAAGTATATATTAAATTTAGAAATCCTATGTGCAACTAACAATGAACATTCTAATGTCCCAACTTTAACAGTTAAATTAGATTCTTTTTAAGAAACAATTTAAAGTATTAAAAAAAGGGAGAATAAAAGTGATGTAAATCAAGCTTGTTGAGTGAATTGGCTGATACATACACCATATCATAAGATATGTACATTGTATCATATGATAAGACTAACATTATGATACACTTATAACATACACCCTATCATAAGATATGTACATTGTATCATATGATAAGACAACATTATGATACACTTATAACATACATATCAAAATATATATATTATTTTTTAATGAATCAGATTGTGTGTATAAAATATTAATAATTTATGATCTTTCCTATAATAGAATGGCTATTATATCTACTAGGATGCTGTTCTACACCATGCACTATATTACATATGAGCATTACATGATCAAATGTGATTATATGCAGGCACAAGATGTAAATTTTGCAATGGAAGCCTCAAGGAAATCACGGATTGCTTTTGCAGCTGCTAATGTAAGCTTGGGTGAGACCAAGAATGGGGAGAGTATGTCTTCCATTAAAAGGGCTCTTGATTTTAACTTCCATGATGTAGAGGGATTACTACGTTTGGTAAAGCTTGCAATGGAAACCATTAGCCGTTGAAGGAATCGAAAGTTGTTGTGGAGACAATTCGACCCTGAAAGAAAGTTATTTGGGTTAGTATATCCTGTGTATAAGCCTTTAAGGAAAAAAGAAAAGAGGTTTGACCTGGATCTCTCTGCCACACTGCATGATAGTTCTGTTGAGAGGCTGGTCATCACCAACTTGTGAAGTTAGTGCTCTCTGTACATGTTTGAAATACAAGATGAATAATGGCATCTTCAATGTATTTTTAAGGGGCTGCATCTGCTTTCGGAATTGAACAAGGGGCAAATTGAGGAAGAGTGATCTGTTACCAATTAAGTCTTTGGCCAAAATGATTCTGAGATTTTAGATTTATGTGGATATATGAGCCTTGGGGATTGTTGTTCAAGATATAATAGCTGTGGGGTATTTGAATTTTTATACCGGAACTTGCAATCTGTTGGGCTTCTCTCTTCTTTAAGGAAGATATAGTTTTTCTGCCCTGTCAATTTGATATTTACTTTATTTGGAGACAACTTAAGGATGAGCTGCCAGCATGTGCATGAACTTTGCAATATTGGTTTACCTGCAGACACTTCAAAAATTATGTAAAGAGCATAAAAGAAATGGCAGTCTCAGGTAGGCTACTTTATTTACATCACTCCTTTCTTTTCCATCAATTTTTTGTTTCTTTCTGACTTGAATTTTTTCATATGTGCAGGTGGTCTTCAATAGTTTCTTATTGTAGTTGGGAATGAGTCTCTCTTTGTTGTTGATAGATACAAGCAAGAATAAGTCAGAAAAAAAATTATAGCAGAAAATAAATTACAGTTATAACCGTGTAAACTACCAGAACAGTATTTCCAGATTATTTTCCTTAAAGGTTTGTGGCACTCTGATTTGAAAAAAAAAATGATTTGACCATACTGTTCTACATTCACCTCTAACTCATTTTATTTTCTCGATTGACAGAGGCTGTCCATGTAAATATGTGAACCATTGATTTATGTTCATACCAGGAATAGCTTAAGCTTTTTTTTCAAAAGGGCGGAGGGAGTGTAATTTCATACCATCAGTGATAGCACATTTGCATCTTACAGGTAAGTTACTCATTACACTACCTCATTAAACTAAATGGAGATATAGAACTTCAATTTATATGTCAATGAAATGGTAATTTCCTCCCAATGGATTAGTGTCAAGAAAGGTATGTATTAGCGAGAGTAATATGGTACTTCTAATTTCTTAATGATATTATAATATTTATTCATGAGCCAGCCACTCTCTTGAAAGCTTGATATAGCGTACGTCTTTTTTTCAACCATCCATGAGAGAAATTCTTCTGGAGTTAACTGGCCAGTATTGAAACCAAAGCTAACACTTTATGCTCAGTCTTACTGTCTGGTAGTGTTTAAAACATTCTGGCATCACAACTGATAGCGTTCTTAGAAGCAAGGGATGGGCATGTGTCCAATGGTAAAAGTGGCTTGCGTTGGTGCATGCTCAAGATACTAAGACATCTAGCATATGTTTAAAAATATTTCTAATCCTGATCCATAATTGTAACTAGCAGTTGTGGGAATAGGCTGGTGGTTAATACGTTGTATTGGGTCTTCTATTTTTATGCATTAAGAGTTAACTTGATTGCTACTTAATTGCATTTTTTTGTTTGTAGGTTAAGCAATTGGGGCAGTCACAGTGGCATCACGGATGGCTAATGGGTTACTGACTGCAGTGGAGAACTTGCCTTTTTGATCCCCTAGACAAAATCCAGTATAGTTTTTCTTTTTTATTTCTAGTTGCTCTGTAAACGGATGAGATTTTTGACCCCTCCATACCTGCTTACCAAGTACTTATTCTTACACCTGTACAATTGTAGCAACATTTACCCAATTCTTCATAATAAAATTTTGAAATCTTTTATTGTTCGAATTTTTTCGATAATTTTCCTTGACTAACTACATGATTAAGGGCTGTGAAGGTTAAACAAGCACAAAACCTGTTATACTTTCCCTTTCTCCCTCTTTTTTTCTTTTCTTCTTGGAAGAGGGGGATGTGCCACAGAACAGAAGGGGTGGTAGATATTATTGCTCGGGCAAAATTCAAACTATTTCGGTGTTGTACCTTATTTTTTTCCAATAAAATTTAACTATATGACTGTATTACCCAATACAACACATAACGAGCTATCTTTCCCTAAGGACAATTAAATACAATTTTGGTATAATGGCCAATGCAGAATTTAATTGGGAAACCCAAGGAACGCTACCCTTAAAAAACTGTGCCTAAACTTTATCCTTATTGTTGCTCACTGGGGTTTAAGATTGAGTTTTGAATGTTTCCTTTCCCCATATTCTTTGCCCTGACAAGTGGCTTGGTTAGGATATTGAGAACCAACTTCCGGGTGCTTAGGCCTGTTTAGTAAAAGCGATTCTAAACAATAGTTTTCAATGTTTAAACACTGAAAATTGTTGTTTAGATTGCTTACCAAATAGGGTGCCTAAACACTGAAAACTGTGGGCCCAAAAAAAGTGTGTTTGGTAGGAGTGTTTTTTTTAGGAATGTTTGAATCACGATTCTCAATTTAGGGTGTTTAAACACTGTATTTAGAGAACTTATCTATAAAAGTTTTTAGTTTTCAAATAACATTGTTTAATGGCATTTTTGTAAATATTTAGAAAAGTGTAGAACCCACTTGATAAGACCTAATTACAATTCTCTTTCATACGCTGACGCTGCACACCTCATCTTTTCTTTTTTTCTTTTCTTTTTTCTTTTTCACACTTCCTTCTCTCTCCACTTTCAGATTTCTTTATCTCTCTTCACCTCCATTACTTCTCATCTCATCTCTCTCTCTCTCTTCCTTTTCTTTTCTTTTTGCAAAGGATTTGTTAATTTTTAAGGAGAGTAATGAGAGTGGGTTCCTGGGTCTTTTTTAGAAAATGATTGTGGTTTTTTTTTTTTTTAATAAGAGGAGGAAGAAATTTTCTGAAGAGGAAGAAAAAGAACCAAAGAAGACTAACCGGAAATAGAGTGGAAAATTCTCTCTCCTCTAATAATTATTAATAAAATAAAATACAAATACATTTTTTGCATTACGAGTACTTTAAACACATATTTTCAGACCACTTTTTAAACTATAATTTTCACATCATTTTGAACAATACTAGTTACTGTTGTCTGTGCTACTTGTTCCCATTTTGTTCTTGCAGTCGCCTTTCTGCTGCATAAATCTTCTTCCAGGTCTTGTGAAAAACCTTTATAGCAGTATAATTTCTTTAACAAAGGGGAATTATGCAGGGCTTGCATAACAACGCGGTAATGTTGATTTTTGTTTTATATGTAATTTGGTTTGGGTCATTCGACGGACCAAGAATCACAATAATGCTGTGTGATTTTTGTTCTATAGATAGTTAGATACCAAACAAGCCTGTGTTTGGATGAAGAATTTTGAGAACTTTGCAAATCCTTCATCTGAAAGCAGCATCAGAGCAGCAGGCTTTCAAAGTACAACAGCCAGATTTCTTGCATTGATTTTATTCCTGTATAGCATAGCATCACGTCATCTCAGATACATCCAGTGGGCTCAATCCGGGTTGAACCCCCGATGGCTAATTGCTACAATTGCCAGAACGTTGGAATAGATTTATTCTTTCTTGTCCTGGATAGTAGTGGTTAACATAGGTTAGGAAAAGCTTCAGTCTATTTTCTCAGTCATCTGATTTACAGAGTCGTAGCTTACACCATCTGAGTACTGCTCATGAGTCATGACCCACCAGGATAAAGGTGACAATGACGGTAACTAATTCAAAATATCATTGAGTCTGTTCAATAGCAGCACCAAGAAACCTTCGCGTTAACTGGTAATATTGCACGTCTAAATAAATATCTGCAGAAACCTATCCAACACTTTTTCAGAACTTTCTGATACGATAAATCTGTAACTAGTAGATGCAAACGTGATAGGTAGTTATAAACTCATGTTCCCACGAATCATAACTTGTCAGTTCAATCAGATCATAAGTCCCAAATACCAACATGATATGTGACTTATGCACCAATCCCCATTCTCTGAAAGTCTCACAGCATTAAACATCAAGAACCTTAAACATCAACGTCATCTTCAGGATGCCAGCACATCAAAGGTAATAAGCGCATGGTTTAAGGCTGAAACATCAGAAAAACTGAGTAGCCAAAACACCAATAGCATCTTCTGAAAAAATGAAGTAAATATGCAACTCAGTTTATCAACAGGCAGTTTAAGATCTTAAAAATCGACGTGTATTAATTCTTCTTGACTAAAGGTGGTCACGTAGGTCAATCCAACAAATATATTTGCTCTTAAGGTGTAGTGCACAAAAATTCTCTACTCCCTGGACTTAAAAACTTCCTAATACTAATAGACACAGCAAGCTGTAACAAAAAGAAGCATTTACAGAAATTTGTAATGGAAGTCAATACTGTCCAAACTTCCATATAAAAACATCATTCCATGACCCCCAACACTCCACCATGCTTTAACCCCAGCAGCTCGAGCTTCACAATCATGCCAAGTATTTAAACATGTTTGGGTTTTCCTTGTCTCTCTCCAGATAGTCACGGGTAATCAAATCTTCAATTCTCTTCTTTATTGCTTTGATATCAGGCTGCACATTTCCATCCATTAATACATTGGATTAGTATAGTGATGATAACCAGGAAAATAACATAAAATAAATGGCATCATCTGAAATTTCTGGACAACTTCCCAACACTTCAGTTACATTTCAGTTTATAACCAATTGCCCCTGAAACTATTCTTACCATGTGTACGTTAACCAAAATAAACTAAAGAAGTTGTAGTTTACACTCTACACAAAACTAAGATGCATGCTACGATAGACTTGAAGAATGACAACTAAATAAATTGTTTGTATCTTATGGTCAAGAGTTCAATGGTTTGGCCAATCTTTCTGATAAAACTCTTTAAGGTAAACCAAGAATGCCAACTACCTAACACTAACATCTTATGGCTTAGGTTTCAGTAGCAGGTGGCTAATTCTAGTTCATTACAAAAATTTCACGAACGTTATAATAATTAAATAAAAATTATATAGTGTCAAGATTGGAAACAGCAATTGGGGTTTGCACCATCACTATAATATTTTTAAAATAGCTTCCATGGACAAATTTTAGCAATTTTCAAATTTAACATCATACAAAAACAACACATATATATATATATATGTGAGAGAGAGAGAGAGAGAGAGAGAGAGACCTTAAACATACGGCCCAACTGCTCAACGCACTCCATAACCAACTGTTGGTGACCCAAAACTTTCCGAGACTTCATAATGCGAACAATTGCAGCATCAATAGCATATCGCCTGTCCTTGTCAACATCTTCAATTACTTTCCTCCTCTCATCCACAGGTGGGAGAGGTATCTACAATTGAAAGATTTTTAAAAGTTTATCATTTCTAATACAAAGGAAACAATAAAAAAATAAAAAATAAAAAAACAAATAAAATAAAAAGGAGTTTCCCAATTGGGGTGAGGGGGGCGTGAGGAAGGCAGTAGGGAAGATTAAGTTATAAATTAACAGTGAGAATGCTGAATACCTTAATCCTCCTCATTCTGTCTGTGAACTTGGAATTGAACTCAAAGTTGTCTGTTGTCGAGACAGTCCTTGTGTTTGGCTCCTTAGTCAGGATCTTATACTTGGCACAGGACAAAGAATGGAGCAATCTAACCACATCATCATGGGTCAAGTTCAACTGAGTCATAATTTCTGAATAGCTCAATCTATCAGAATTATTGAATAGCAGCAGGGCGGCAGCCTGTAAAATAGTCAACAGAACATAACATGATCCACATGTCAGCAATCCAGTAACCCAGTTCCAACCCCAAAATTAAGCAGCAAGGTTTTGCAAATACAATTACCTGATAGGTTGACACAATCAGTTCAATGGGTTTTGAATCAAACTTCCCATTTATGTTGCAAGTGCCCAATGAGTAAATCCATGTAAGTTTTCTGTGCTTTGTTCTTGTTTCATAGAATCCCTTGAAAACCTCCACACACCTTACCTGTAACAAATGCATTAAATAATATAATAAAATACTACAAAACCTCCTACTATATTGCAGAACTACTGTTAGTGCTGAAAATTTAAACAAGCCCATTCTCTAAGTAAATGTTACCATCTCTGGAGGGAGGCTGAGATCAAATGATTTATAACTTGGCCAGAATCCAGTAGTAAGGACAGTAACTGTCAAATCAATTCCAGGGTTTACATTCGTGTTATTACGAAGATATTCCTCAAAGTTGGTCTGATTTTCCCGTGCTAATGTCAAATCTGTGACCTGGAACCCCAAAAAAAAAAAATAAATAAAGAAATGCAAAACATAATCTCAACTGAGCACAATAATGTCAACAGATACAAAATTTTGACCAAATTATCATGACGAACTCACCATTCCCTCCATCTTTGATGTAAATTGTGCACCACACTGCTGTTTCAGCTTGGTTAGTATACTCTTTTCATGGTCTTCATTAGCACTACGATCAAAAAGTAGTCGACGAGCAAGCTTTTTCCTGTGGAGAAAGAAGACATAAAATCAGCAATGAAATTAAAATAGACAACTAAATACAAAAATCCTAACCAACAGTCAAAATTCTAACCTAATAAAAACTTAGGGCTTACCGGTAGAATTCTGCAAAGAGGTCTTTGTCGCTAATATATGCAAGCAATTTCACAACCTGCAGAAATCAATAGCATAGATTAATTCTAGTGCCAACACCAGCAATATGTAATTGTCATCAATATAACATAGAAACTTATATTGCTACCTTCTCGAGTGTTTCCTCTATGGCTTCATCACTCAGCTTCTCACTCCCACCCTTCTTGAGGATATTATCACAGAACGTAGCTAGTAGTTCTGCACTTGAACTGCCAGCAACAGTTTTGTTGCAAAACACCTCAAAAGCCTCCTTCAGGGCCTATTGAACACTCAAAAATATTAATAGTTTAGAAGAAGACAGATTAACAAGGCAATCTAAAAAACTAGTATTTTTCAGCACATACCTTGTGAAACAAACTGTGGTTCAAAAAGCAATCATTCACATATGCCATATACTTATCGTGCAGCTCAATTATTTTTCGGACGAGAACCTGAAGGCCACAGAATTAAATCAATCTTTAACCTCCCTTACCATTCATAAAAATTCAAAATGTGTAGGTCAAAGAATTACCTGTTCCTGCACACCAGCCCCATTTGCAGCCTGTAGAAACATGGTAATTAAGAAATAAGAAACAGATATGGAAAGCCAAAAATCTAATAGCAGAGTTAAGAGTATGTTTGGGAACAGCTTATTTACGGTAGCTTATTTGCATAGTGTGACTAAAAGCTAAAAGCTAGCTTATTTCCTAAATGCTAAAATTTAGATTATTTGCAAAAAAGCTGAGACAAAAAGCAAAGAGAAAAAAATGACAAATAACAAAAGCCAAACACACTCTTACTATAAAACTGATAAAACAACTTATTTTACAAAACTTATCCCACCATAACCAGTATAGGAGAAACAAAAGCAATAACAAAAATGAAATGGTAAAACTAGAAGTAGCAACTAGTATCAATAAATCTAACAAAAAAAAAAATCATTATGCAACATATGACAAAATATAATGAACATATGCTACCAATACAGGATCATAATTAAATGCCAAAAGAACCACCACAAAATCTGCAAAACAAAAATCATGATAGGCAAATATAGCATTGCTCACCAATCATATTATTTCATTCAATGTTACAATAATTGGCCTCTTATTCTTCTGTTCTCTATGTACTTACTTTGTAAGTATTTGAAGTTATGCATAACACAAATCAATAAATTTCTCCAATAAACTACAAAGGAACATAATATTTCTAATCCAAGATCTAAAACTCAATATAGAACTTAAATGTAGCCAGTGAGCTCTAGCTCAAATGACACTTTCTCGTTCCATAACAATAAGGTGGAGGGTAAGGTCATGGTTCGAGACTCATTGACTGTTGAGTAACTTACCAATCAAAAACATTAATATATAAATCACATGAAACAGCACTTGTGTCACGTATACAATAAAATGTAACAGCACCTGTATGTCCAGTAGAATTCCAGGGCTGTGTGGCAAACATTTGTTTAACAACCCCACATTTGCGGGTAGAACAAATTGCACATAACAAACTACACATACAGACTACAAGAATAAACATAAGCTTTCTAGTTCCAAGATCTGTTGGACCTTCTTGAAGAATGAACATTCAACAACAATTATGTACTGTAAAATTCCATGCCTGTATGGCAACCTATTATTTGACATTCATTCCTTTCCCAGCGCTGCCAAATATATTATCTTCAAATATATATATATATATATATATATAGACACACAATTCAGCCAATTAAACTACCATTTCAAAAGGCATGGATGCTTAAGCCCTAAACCAATCAGAGGAACCAGTAAGCAAAGTGATATTTGCAACTAGAGAGTTCCTGAGATCTGTGATAATGCATGGCATTTCTGTTAGAATACAAGGTGTCCAATTTTGCAGCATAAAAAGTAGCAACAAACATTGATTGTTCATTCGTACATACATAAACTGGTTATATCATACATTACCAGGAAAATACAAATTATGAATCAACTTAAGCCAAAAAAAAAATCTGTAATAAAATTTATACACTAATTGAGCCTCAATTTCAGTCCATTCATCCTCACTCTATTAAGAAGACAAACAACATAGAAGATTGGAGCTTCCATTAGTAGAATTATCCTCTGTTTAATACAAATATAAGCCCCAAGAATATCCACCAACATGTGCACCAGGCAATTTGCACATTGAGAAAATAGTAAAAGGAATACAAAACTTGCGAGCCATTATGCCAAGAAACGCAATTTCTTTTATAGGAAAAAAATGTTTTAATAAAATAAGAACAGAGAACTGCACTAAAGGAGAATAGAATTAACCTGACTACTTGCAGCATCCTCAGCCTGTTGCACCAGGGCTGTACCTTCAGCAGTAACATGCTACAACAGGGAAAACATCAAAAAAGTATTAGTACTAATGTATAAACAAACGAGCATCTACATGTCCTTGTGGTTATAAAAATAAATGTAAGCAGGAAACAACTTACCTGCTTGAATATATTAGAAACAGGATCCAGGCCCTTAGAGATTTTATGGTACAGTCTATACATTCTAGAAAGATCATCCACCTTTAACAGCAAGGTAAACAGAATAGACAAAGCATTAATGATATAACAAAATAGAAGGAAAACAAAAAACCAAAAAAAGTAATATTTCCAAAACAAAAACAGAGAAAGGAATATTGCCTAGCACAAGATTCAGAGAGAAGTACCTTATCATCTCTCAGCAAAGCACGGCATCCAGAATGCTCCTTCTCAAGCAATTGCGGTGAATATACCACCAACAATTCATGTTGCACTTTCTACAGACCAAACATGAAGCTTTAAATAAAAAAGACAACAGCAGCAGATAATCTTCATCAGAAAGTAACGGTAATGTATCATAACTACCAACTAATGAGATGAAAGTACTTTCTGCTGGTAGAATTTTCCTTCCTAGGCGCTTTAAACAGCCAAAAAAAGAAACTTCAACATAGATATGGGGGCACTTAGATAGTCACAAATCATGCCATATCTAACATTATATCTGAGGTATTTGTTTTGCACACAGGTTCATTTCTATATTATTATCTCAACATTGGGAGGACATCTTTTTGAAGAGATAACAAATGCATACTAATAAACATTTCCAAGAATTTCATATTGCTCCTTCATTTAACTTACCTCTTTTATATTTTAAAATTGATAAATGAAAAGTCACCAAATCAATTTGAGGTCTTAGTGTTTTCATTGAATAACACCAGCTTCATAGGTCATCTCCCCCTCCCCCTCCCCCTCCCCCCAAAGGAGAAGTGTCGCTAAATACAGTAACACCACTCCATACATTATCTTTTTCTGGAAGCAGGAGTGTCGGTAAATAAAATATCACTACTCCATAAATCACAAACAAAAATGCCAGCTATTCCAGGATCTAATATTTATCATATAATATTCATAAACATTAACTAACCTCCACCAATTTCTGCTCACTGCTTATATGCAAATAATGAGAAACCCTGTCCCTCTCCCTTTTCAAGCACTCCTCCGCCTACGCAAATGAATAAGATAATAGTTGTTAGAATCACAGAGGTTATCAACATAAACAACACTATAATAAAGAAATATTGTGTGCATAGACTTGCCTTCAACATGTAATCAGGACAAGAATCATCCACGATCCAGTTTGATGCTTTACGAGAATAGTAAGCACCAGAGTCTAGAAGCATCTGTTCTTCAAAATCCCCTTCGTAAAGCTCCATCTGTCCCATTCCAATTTCGACAAAGATATCGATAACATTCTTCAACAATGCTCTGTCAATCTGCTCTCCTTCACGTTCTTTATCAATCTGATGGTCCACAACAATTCGTTAGCCAACTCTTACGAATGACAATATGTAAAACTTACAGGAATCCAGTATCAAGGAGCAATGAACTTACTAGATTAATTACAGCATCTCTGGCATTAGCTTTTACCTCTTGATAAACCTGAATTTGAAAAAATAGCCAAATAAGGGAATCATATGAAAGGTTGTAAGAAATGTTGTCTACAAGTAAACCTCATAAAATAGCCAAATAAGGTTCCATTAGAGGGACTTGTAACAAACCAGATCACGGAAGCAAGTTAGTCCAACTTCATTAAGAGCAGGAAGTGACCTCCTTGCAATGAAATATCGATCAAGGTAATGGAAGAACCGTGACAGCCACCTCACCATAACCTTGTGGTTTAACCATCTTCTCACCAGCTCCCTCAGCATGAATTCATCGTGCTTCTCTTTTAGAGACGGCAACACCTGATAAATAAATGAAACCCAAAAAGGGAGGATATCAAGTAAAGAATACAGAAAAGAAATAGACTCTAATAGCAAGTACAGTATTGAAGGACAAGTAGTGATACAAACAAAGGATTAATCAGTTTCATAACAATCACAATTCACAACTCCTATCCCAACAATATCCCTCACCGTCTTAGTAATGTACTCCTCGAATGCCTCGCGATACTTGTCATAAAGCTGTTGAGAGTAATCGTGGGGGGGTTTCTGCGTACACATGTTGTAGATAGTTCTGTGCTCAAAATTAAGGCAATAACTCACCAACACAAAAACTTCACATAACAAAAGTTAAAAAACAAAGATCATATCATATGTACTAACTCAACCGGAAAATTAAAAACAAGGATACGTATAAAGCATCATGTACTCCTCCGAGCTGAACGGAGGCTCCGGCAACCCTTCCAGAATCCTCTTCAATTTCATAATCCCCTTCTCCATATACTCCCAACCTTGGTCCAACTCAATAATCTTGCGCTCCATTGTAGCAAACGCAAACACTCTCAAATCTACAATCAAAGCCAAAATTAATCACAAAACCTATAACAGCGATAATAAATAAACAAAAATTACATTCACATAAACACACAGAAAGCCAAATATGTGACCTAAAATTACATCGGACTTCAAGATAGTGATGTTGTGAAACCCTAATCCTAAAGATTATCAAATAATTTTGCGCAGTTGCAGAGAAAATCAAATAAATTTATATACAAAGATGTATTTCGAAAACCAAAAACAAGGAAATCATACCAAAACAGCTTAATCTAATTCCTAATAAATATAACGAATTCTTCGAAATCATTTCGCTACAAAAATAAATTAAATACAAAAATAAAACCTAAGGATTTTGCAATATGAAAATTAACGAAGTCAGTACCAAAACGCTTCGAAATTCGAATGCGATTGATCAGAAGCCAAACAAAATCTGAACCGAGAAAAAAACGAGCTGTAACAGCGAAAAACAATGATCGATTGGAAACAATGCTAGAACTAAGAGGTCGAAGAAGTCGATTATCGTGATGAACATACCTGTGAGTTTCTTGGTTGGTGTGTACGGACGAGGATTACTGCAAAAACCCTAACAATCAGAGAGAGAGAGGATAGAAGAAAAACAAAAGAGTCTGAAAGAGATAAATGAAAAAACACTGTTTATATTATATTATATTATATTATATAAAAGTTGGGCTTACATGTTGTTGTTGCGTGACTTGGCTTCACCAAATTGTATAAATTATATTATATTATATATAATAAAAGTTGAGCTTACACGCCGTGGTTGTACCACTTAACTTTACCATATTGTAGAAATTTTATTAAATTTTTAGATTTTTAAAGAATTAAAAAGGAATAGTATACTACCAAAACTCTAATTTATCCTTATCATTAAGTAGTTTATCCCAAAAATAAATAAATAAAAACTAAAAAACTAAAAACTATCACCTCTTCAGGTAACTATCATTAATCTAAGAAAAAAAAAAAAACTACTTCTTCTTTTTTGTATTAACTTAAACGTATATTATATTATATTATATTATATATATCATATCATCATATTATATATAATAAAAATTGTGCTTAAACATCATGGTTGCGCCACGCGACTTCACCAAATTGCATAAATTTTAATAAATTTTTAGATTTTAAGAATAGATATATACATATTTTTTGGATAAATATGACGAATTAAGTAATGAAAGGAAGTAGTATTTGATTTACAACTATAACAGTTGTGTTTATCTAAAATGTTACCAACAAACCCTACAATCAATAGAATAGAATTAGCTAAGGATAGAATTTAAATAAAAAAGAGATTCTTTCATCTTGATGCTTTTTAAATATATATTATTTTTCTTCTCCTATAATTTCTAAATTGATAAAAATCATAATTTGATTACAATCCAAATTTGATCCTTTTCTTATTATAATATATAAGTTGATAAGAATCATAATTAAAAAAATCAATGTAGTACATGTAAAAAAAGTTCCATCTAATCCTTCTTCTTTTTTTTATTTAAATTATATTACTACATGTAAAATCTTCAAAAAAAAACCTTACTACACATAAAAATTGCAGAAAAGTTTTTAGATTTAAAAAATAATAGATATAATTTTTATTCTCCGATAATATCTAAGTTGATAAAAATCTCAATTTCATTATAATCCAAATTCTTCATCTAATCATTTCCTAAAGTACACGTTAAAGTCCATCTAATTTCAGCTTCATACACCTCTATAAATTAGACTGACATTAGACATTTTGTTCATATCAACTTTTTCAATGTGGAGTGTATATATATAAGATAATTCATAATAAACACTTACCATACAATTTTTTTCCTCTATTATTCCCTTCTTCTCCCTACAACCTTACACATATATATTTGTTTACTCTAATTTTTTTTAATGTATTTGTTTTTTTTTTCCCCATCAAATTGAATAGGTTTTGTGTATTTTTTGTCTTTTTTTTTAACCTAATTTCCCAAAGTTTTATCCTATTTATTTGGTTATTGTTTGAGCATCAATCATATATGAATTACACTCAACAATAGCACACTTCTATTTTTGTTTAGTACAGTTTCATTTGAAGTTCTGCATATTGGACAAACTGCTTCAACATAAACACCACGCCTAGATAAATTGTCCATTGCAAGTAAAGAATTACTCAATGATTTCCAAAGAAAAAGTAAGACATTTTTCCCCTTCACTTATTTTATTCTATTTATGCCTCAATAATTTTTATTTTGTTGGTCTTATTGCTTCTTCTTTATATATTTTTATTTATCCGTGTTGCTCACATTGTTAATTGGGAAACTACTGTTTACCATTCTCTTTGTAGTTTAAGCCTTATTTGAAAAATCTTAATTAGGTGAACTAGATAGGAAATATCATGCTAAGCAGGTTTTTTTCTTTTTTCTTTTTTCTTTTTCTTTTTTTTTTTGTGCTACTTATTTTGGTTTGTTAATAATAGAGAGAGAGAGGTTGAGATCAAATAATAAGATTATTGTTCACAACTAAAGGTCAAAATGGATGCTACTATTGAAAGGTATCACTTCTCAATTCTCATCATATCTCGTTACTAATGAATTTATTTATTTTTTTTTTTTTTTGGTTGGGTGAAAATCACTCAAGTTTTAGTGTCTTCTCCCATGCTTTCAAGGACAAAAATTATATTTTCATGTATGTCTCTCTACTTTATATTTTTAAATGTTTAGTTATTTAGATTATTCTTAATTACTGAATTGAGGTTTCCACTTAAATATGCTTTCAATCATTTTTTTAATAGCTTTTAATGATTAAATTCAAGGTTTTTCCATTTAAATATTACTTGAGCCCTAAATCTCAATATATTATGAAAAATCCTTTTATATTTCTTTTATGTATCTCATTTTATATTAGTTACTTAGTTATCTACCATCTTCCATTCGATTATTTTAGACATATATATATATATATATATATATATGCTTTTAAAACATTTTAGTATCACATAATATGTATTTATTATATAACTTAAAAGTAAAATATTCATTTATTTTTTATTCTATTATTTAATTTTAAGGAAATTAATAAAAAAAATTGTTTACATTTGAATTTTAATTAAGCCGTTGGGCTTAGAAGCTGTGGTTGCGTCATGTAACTTCACCAAATTGTAAAAAATTTATTAAATTTTTAGATTTTTAAAGTAATAGTATACTACCAATACTATAATTCATTCTTATAATTAAATAAAATTATATTAACATTGTTTTTTTTATTTGTTAGGATGGATAATATTTAACATACAAAAAATTAATTTAGATCATATGTATCATCTAATTAACATTATTTTTTTATTTGTTAGGATATATTTTGTAAATTAAGGGATAATATTTAGCATACAAAAATTTAATTTAGATCATATTTATCATCTAAATTTTCAAAATTTTAATATTATTAAATTAATATTATTTTATCTAAATATCAAGCTACAAAACTTGATTATTAAGGGATAAGCACAATCCAAATTCTTCAAGAGGTGATTAATATAAATCTATCCCAAGAAATAGTATATATCTCTAATAATTTGATAATCTCTATCTATCCCAAAAAACAATATATATCTCCATTAATTTTATAATTTTTAAGTTGATGACATTTAATATATATATATATATATTTATATAAGTTCCTTATAGCTATCAACCACGTTCTCTTTCTTTTTCTTTTTCTTTTTTTAATTTATTATTATTATTATTTTCATTTTGTTTATTTTCTTTAGTGTTTTTATTGGTTTTTTTTCTTCATGTAATTTTAATTAATGAATTCAAAATATTCGAAAACATTGTCAAGTTTCTAAAGGCTCCTTCTTTGTTTTTGTATTTTGTTTTTATCAAATTGATTAGGTTTTGTGTATTGGTTGCCTTTTGTTTAAACTAATTTTCTTAGTTTTGATATAATTTATATGCTTAGGGTTAGGGTCTTAGAATTAATGATTAAATATTATTAGAATTAATAGATTAATTTTAACAATTTTTTGATTTGATTTTTATGTTACATCAAATTATCAATATGTTCTACACATGTATTCTTGAATTATCTACTTTAATTTTAATTTATAATATTATCAAAATTATATTAATTTTAGATTTATCAATTGTTTAGTACGTTTTTTTAAATAATTATCTGTGGGGCCCGGCCCAAAATAATGGGCTAGTCTAAACTACAGGCCCGTCCGAGAAGCATCCTGTCCGAGGAGAAGCCACAGATAAAACATTATCCAAGCCCAATTGCGGTAAAAGGAACCTGTCCGAGGAGTAACTCCTCCTCGGACATTACGAAGTCCGGACGAAGAGTTCGCCCCAACCATTGTAGTTCATCCTCCCAGCATATAAAAAGAATAAAACCCAAAATATCTCATGGAAAGCTGCCACCACCACATTAAATGTGCCACAACCACCCTCTTGGCCGCATTAATGAGGAAAAGACCCCTGAACAGTACTACATTGACCACTGCAACTCACAAGGGAGTGATAGGGGAGTCTGATGGGACAAGTGCTCAAGTGGAGGCTTAGATGATCAACAAGTGTAAGGTTCAGATGAGAATGAGAGAGCTATATAATGTAGTGGAGTCCCTCAAAGAGAGGGGAGAGAAATGTATTTGGAACTGAATAAATAGAACCTCCTGTTAAATATCCATCCCGGTGTTTTTGTTCTTGCAACAGTATTGTCCATGCATCATAGCGAATAAGCTCACTGAGGCTAAGTTCTTTGACCCATCCTCTACAAATATCTATTGTGGGTTGCGTCTTGGGCCAAGGCTGGATCAATAGGGTTTGGGCCAGGAAAATCGTGCAACTACATTATCAATTTAAAATTCAATTTTGGTATTATCAATTTAATTTAGTTTTAGGAAGAAATCTTACCCCTTATTTTAGTGAGATAACTATTTACACTTGATAATTTTTTTCTTTTATCTTTATTGAATCTATTAAAATATATAATTATTTATACATTTATTTTATAAGTTTTTTCATAAAACCGTGCAACGCACGGGCCTATAACTAGTATATAATAAAAGTTGGGCTTAGACGCCGTGGTTGCGCCACTTGGCTTCACCAAATTGTAGAAATTTTATTAAATTTTTAGATTTTTAAAGAACTAAAAAAGAATAGTATACTACCAGGACTCTAATTTATTCTTATCATTAAGTAGTTTATCTAAAAAAAAAAACTAAAAAACTAAAAAACTAAAAACTATCACCTCTTCAGGTAACTATCATTAATCTAAAAAAAAAAAAAAAAACTACTTCTTCTTTTTTGTATTAACTTAAATGTATATTATATTATATTATTATATTATATATATATATATATATAATAAAAGTTGGATTTAGATGCTGTGACTGTGCCACGTGGCTTCACCAAATTATAAAAATTTTATTAAATTTTTAGTTTTTTAAAGAACTGAAAAGGAATAGTATATTACCAGGACTCTAATTTATTCTTATCATTAAGTATTTTATCTCAATATATATATATATATATATATCATTAAGTAGTTTATCTAAGAAAAAAAAAACTACTTCACGTTAGTTTATCTCAAAAAAATAAAAATAAAAAACTAAAAACTATCACCTCTTCACGTAACTATCATTAAGTAGTATATTTAAAAAAAAAAAAAAAAAACCACTTCTTCTTTTTTGTATTAACCTAAACGTAAACAAAAAAATTTTAAAAAAATTCTAATAGCAATCTAGCTAATAACGTTAACTATTTTTTTGGGATAAAATATACCTAAACTTCTTGAATAGGTAAGTTCCTTTTTCTTTTTCTTCATATCAAATTATTTACTTCTTCACAACTTATTAAAAAGGAATAGTATATTATTAGGACTCTAATTCATTCTTATCATTAAGTATTTTATCTCAAATATATATATATATATATATATATATCATTAAGTAGTTTATCTAAGAAAAAAAAAAACTACTTCACGTTAGTTTATCTCAAAAAAATAAAAATAAAAAACTAAAAACTATCACCTATTCACGTAACTATCATTAAGTAGTATATCTTAAAAAAAAAAAAAACTACTTCTTCTTTTTTGTATTAACTTAAACGTAAACAAAAAAATTAAAAAAAAAAAAAAAATCTAATAGCAATCTAGCTAATAACGTTAACTATTTTTTTGAGATAAAATATACCTAAACTTCTTGAATAGGTAAGTTCCTTTTTCTTTTTCTTCATATCAAATTATTTACTTCTTCACAACTTATTAAAAAGGAATAGTATATTACTAGGACTCTAATTCATTCTTATCATTAAGTATTTTATCTCATATATATATATATATATATATATATATCATTAAGTAGTTTATCTAAGAAAAAAAAAACTACTTCACGTTAGTTTATCTCCAAAAATAAAAATTTAAAAATAAAAATAAAAATAAAAACTATCGCCTCTTCACGTAACTATCATTAAGTAGTTTATCTAAAAAAAAAAAAAAAACTACTTCTTCTTTTTTGTATTAACTTAAACGTAAACAGAAAAAATTAAAAAAAAATTCTAATAGCAATCTAGCTAATAGCGTTAACTATTTTTTTGGGATAAAATATACCTAAACTTCTTGATTAGGTAAGTTCCTTTTTCTTTTTCTTCATATCAAATTATTAACTTCTTCACAACTTAAAATTATTTAATATAAAAGTGAGGGTATACTA
Source organism: Quercus lobata (assembly GCF_001633185.2). Classification (NCBI taxonomy): domain Eukaryota; kingdom Viridiplantae; phylum Streptophyta; class Magnoliopsida; order Fagales; family Fagaceae; genus Quercus; species Quercus lobata. The sequence continues at coordinate 30,620,978 of NC_044915.1, read as the reverse complement.
CCATGACTCTAATTCATTCTTATCATTAAGTAGTGTACGGCACCAAGATCTCAGGCCCATACAGGCCCCGGGCCCAGTCCCAATCGTACAGCGCGAGGATCCCAGGCCCATACAGGCCCTGGGCCTAGTCCCATACCGGCTTTGGGCGCAGGCCCAGTAGAAAGGTCCAGTCATTCTACGCCCTCCCTGGTGCTTCCATAAATACACAGACAAGTGTTGGGCATTAAGTTCCAAGAGGTGATCGGTCAAACGTTCCCGGACAAGTATATGAATCTTTCCCGGGAAAATGTGGTATGCACGGGAGACTGAGTTGCCGAGCATAATCGATCCAGCTGAAATCAAGTTCCAAGATCATAAATGCAGCACCGCCCTCTCACCTAAACATCCACTTAAATCAAATAATATTGGACCTTCAAAAGCACAAACGGTGGCTGTAATCATAATCTTCCCACTAACCTTGGCTATAAATAGAAGAAAGTTGGGAGAAGAAAGGGTTTAGAAAATTTGAGGGAAAAGAGTGAAGGAGTGAATATCAACTGAGCGTTGTTTTGAGTCTCTCTGCCGAGAACGACCCATAGTAGGAAATCTTCAAACCCACTACAAATAGATTGTGAGCCCAAAGTAATCCAAGGCCCATAGGTCTTATACGTGGTTCTTACAAGTAGTTTATTTCAAAAAAAAAAAAAAATTTGCTTAATGTCTAAAGTAAGTGTATATCTAAAAAAAAAAAAATCTAGCTAACAACATTAACTATATTTTTGGGATAAATTATTTATAAAAAAAAAAAAAAAAAACTAATTTGTAATTAAACCTAAACTTCTTGATTGGGTAAACTCCATTTTATTTTTGTTCATATCAATTTATCAACTTTTTCACAACTTAAAATTATCTAATATAAAAGTGGGGGTATATATACGGTCGGTGTATTTTTCCCTTTTCCTATTGTACAGTTTGTTGATATTATTTAAATATGTTTTATGTATTTGTTGCCTTTTGGTTTCATAACCAGTGAAGACAATTCTATGTCAATTTTATAGTCATATTTCTTTTGTGTTGCTTTAAGCTCAGGTTTGTAATCTAGATGTAGAACTTTTCAAAAAAAAAAATTTCATTTACACTAATTTTATGTATAAAACTGTGCATTGCACGGAAAAAAATTAGAATAAAAGTTTTATTTCTCGAATAGTTTTATCTTTTAAAAGTGGCTAATTTTATGTTACTTTGTCTAAAGATTTTAATCATTAATATTATTGTTAATGTGGGGACCAATCAATCAACAGGCCCATTAAGATCAGGATCGTGGGGCCTGTGGCCCATCCAAGGATGCATATCCTTCCGAGGAGGCCAAGTCAGGTCATAAGGGTAATTACCGAGGGACCGTGGTAGTCAATATCACGAAGGTAGAGTTCTGTATTCGTCCGAGGACACCATACTCCTCGGCAGTATGCGTCCGAGGACGATCAGGACGCAGTCTTGTTACAACCGGACCTCGGAATTATGTTACCACTAAAGATAGGATAAACAGACCAAGGGTAAGAAAGAAAAGACAAACAAATATCTATAACTACAGCTACCTCTGCATTAATTACCTCTCAACCAACTCTCTGACCGCATTAATGTGGAGGTGATACCTGAACAGTAAGGAGATAGCCTTACAGCTGCCCATAGGAAGTTCCAGGAGGTGCTAGATGGGACAGAAAGAAATCCTCCAAACCCAACCTACACGTGTGTGGTGAGGATGGAACACAAAGGGTGGTATATAAACTGAAAGAAGAACATGCAAAAGGGGATCAGAACAAAAAAGAAAAAAAGAAAGTATAGAAAGAAGAAGAAGAATGTAAAAAGCAAAAGAACTGTATCAATTACAAGAACAAAACAATCGTTGTGCCAGCTCTGAGCCTTCAATATACGTGAGGGTGAATCTTTTCATTACACAGAAGTTAATCTAGTTCTTAACACCCACGCTCTACAAATTACATTGTTTGGGTCTATTTACGTGCGAACCCAGTATCGTTTTGGGTCATTACAAATTGAGTCCTTACAATTGGCGTCGTCTGTGGGAAGAGCTTGTGTTAACTTAAAGGACTTCCGGTGCACGTTTCTGATGGAGGAAGTGGGTCCACATCACCACGCGACGGGATCGCATCAAGAGGATGTCAACCTGCACCAGGCAGAGTCAAGGGGCTCCCAGCATGGTGATCCCCGAAGGAGTCCCGAATGGAGAGAAGGCCATGAGGGGAGTGTACGTACAACTCATACCACCAGAAGCCACTCTCGTGGGAAGAGTCACGTCTCCCACACGAAGCATGATGGGAATCTGTAATGTGAGATTGCAGATTTGAAGAGAGAGTTGCGCCATGCACGGCGGGAGCGCTCCCCACCTTGCTCCGAACCATCATCTGAGGAGTCGGATGGAGCTAGTTATAGGTGGAGATCGAGAACTCTGCCAAGCGAAACTTTCTCCTATGAAGAGGAGCACCGCCATCGACATAAGCGTAGAAGTCCACCTAGTAGGGGTTTAGGAAACGATGCCATGAACAAAGCCTTGAGTCAAATTTCCAAGTCGCCCTTTACAAGAAACATAGACGATGCGATTCATCCTCGGCGATTCCATCAGCCTACGTTCTCTCTGTATGATGGTCATTCAGATCCGGTGGAACATGTAAGCTATTTCAGCCAGAAGATGACTATCTACTCCAGGGACGAGGCTTTGATGTGCAAAGTTTTTCCATCAAGTTTGGGTCCGACTGCGATGAGGTGGTTCAACGGCTTAAGGGCCAATTCTGTTGGATCTTTCAAAACACTGACTTGGGCTTTTGGTGCGCGTTTTGGGATCTTTGCTGACTCTGTCTATGCGAGAGGACGAGACTCTCAAGAACTACTCTGATAGGTACTGGGAAATGTTTAATGAAATAGAGGGAAAGAATGATGTTGTGGCTATAACCACTTTCAAAACTGGTCTCCCAGCTGATCACGATTTGAGGAAATCCCTGACGGGTAAACCTGTCACCAGTGTGCGCCAACTGATGGACATAATAGATAAGTACAGAAGGGTAGGGGAAGATCAACTTCAGGGAAAAGGAAAGGCCAAGGTGATCCCTCAAGAGAGGAGGGATTTTAGGTCGGACCGTTATAATAGCAGCCGATCCCGGAGGGATTTTGTTGGGTAGTCGGGTTCAGCGGACGCCCAAGTGGTTAATGCAATATTTCGAGAGTCAGTGCAGCAGGTTTTGGAGAAGATAAAGAACGAGCCATTCTTCAAATGGCCGAACAAGATGGCGGGAGAGCCTAGGAAACGTAACCCAAACTTATACTGCCACTATCATCAGGATCATAGGCACACGACGGATAGTTGCAGGAATTTATGGGATCACTTGGAACAATTGGTCCGTGAAGGGAAATTAAAACAACTCTTGCATCACTCAAGTGGAAGGGTGAGTCAAGCAGGTTTAGAGGTACGTGGGGTCGCTTCATCAAGACTCCCTCTGGGTACGATTAACGTTATCTTTGCGACCTCGGGAAGGACTGGATCTTGTCCCTCCAGAGTATTGTCGGTGTCTCGATCCCCGGCCGAGGACCATTCCCAAGCATTGAAGAGAGCCAAGGTGCATGTCCCCCTGATTATAGGCTTTTCAGATGAGGATATGGTTGGGACCATACAGCCCCATGAGGATGCTTTGGTGTAACGTTGAGAATTGGCGGGTATGATGTCAGAAGAGTGATGGTTGATCAGGGTAGCGCTGTGGATGTGATGTATCCAGACTTGTATAAGGGGCTAGGTTTGAAGCCAGAGGACTTAACAACCTATAACTCTCCTCTAGTAAGTTTTGAGGGAAGGTTAGTCACTCCCAAAGGACTGATCAGGCTGCCTGTGTAATCAGGTACGGATGTGGTGGAGGTGGACTTTATTGTCGTAGATGTTTTTTCTCCGTACATGGCTATTATGGGCAGACCTTGGCTTCACACCCTTAAAGCGATCTCGTCTACTCTGCATCAGAAGGTGAAGTACCCATCCGAAGACCAAGTGTTGGAAATAGTAGGGAATCAGGCGGCTGCTCAGCAATGCCTAGTAGCGGCTATACAGCATCGGCCAGAAGCAGAAACCTCGGCTACGGCCGACAATGAGTTATAGCAATTAAAGTCCCTAGTATCAGGTTTGGACGTACCAGCCGATGGGGTAGAGTGTGAAGATCTGGAGAAGGTAGTTGTTGCTGGCGATCCGGAGAAATTCTTCCAGGTTGGGGCTAAATTGCCTTTGCCAGAGAAGGCGAGGTTGCTGGAATTCCTCCGAGCCAATGTGGACGTTTTTGCATGGAACCCGTATGAAGCCCCAGGGGTGGACCCGAATTTCATTTGTCATCGACTCAATGTGAATCCCGCTGTTATGCTTAGGAGGCAACCTTCTCGGCGACCATCGAAGGAACACGCCGAGGCGGTCAAAAGTGAAGTTGCCAAGCTCAAACAGGCTGAGGCTATCAAGGAAGTTTTTATCCTCAATGGTTGGCCAATACGGTGGTAGTAAAAAAGAAAACTAGAAAATGGCGGGTGTGCGTCGACTTCACAGATCTCAATAAGGCTTGCCCCAAGGATCCATTTCCCATGCCGAAGATCGACCAGTTGGTGGATGCGACTGTGGGTCAACCTAGGATGAGTTTCTTGGATGCCTTTCAAGGATATCACCGAATACCGCTGGCTGCTGACGATCAGGAAAAGACTGCTTTTGTGACCCCGATTGGAAACTACCATTACAAGGTGATGCCCTTCGGCTTGAAACACGCTGGATCTACCTACCAACGCATGATGACGAAGATGTTTGAGCTGCAACTGGGTAGAAATATTGAAGTTTACATTGATGATATGGTTGTGAAAAGTAAAGTGGCGTCCGAAAATGTGGAAGACCTCACTAGTATCTTCGGGATATTGAAAACAAAAGTTACGCTTGAATGCTTCAAAGTGCTCATTTGGTGTCGGTTCCGGGAAGTTCTTGGGGTACATGGTGACCCATAGAGGAATTGAGGTGAACCCAGACCAGATTAAGGCCATTAACGATTTGCAAGCACCTCGGAATCCAAAAGAAGGGCAGAAACTAACTGGGATGACTGCTGCGTTGAATCGATTCATCTCCAGGTCGGCTGAGAGGTGTCGTCCTTTTTTCCGCCTATTACATAAGTGGCAAGGATTTGAATGGACTGAGGAGTGTGCTGTAGCATTTCGGCAGTTGAAAGAATACCTGTCCAGGCCACCTATTATGTCTAGCCTTGAGGTGGATGAGGTGTTGTTTGCTTATCTGGCGGTTGCCTCTCATGCAGTTAGTTTCGTCTTGATAAGAGAACACAATGGCGTTCAAAGACCAGTTTATTATGTAAGTAAATCCCTTCATGAGGCCGAGGTGAGGTATTTGTCATTAGAAAAAACCATATTAGCGGTGGTCCATGCAACACGCAAACTTCTGCATTACTTTCAGGCCCATACCGTGGTTATCTTGACCCAACTGCCTCTTAAGTCCATACTCAGAAGTGCTGACTACACCGAGAGATTGCTAAGTGGGGCACGATTCTGGGTGCTTTCGATATCAAATACATGCCTCGCACCTCTGTGAAAGGTCAAGTCCTTGCCGATCTGGTGGCTGAGTTCGCCGAATGCCCAGAAGAAGTTAATGTGAATAAAGGTCACATGGATGAAAAATTGGTTGGCCTAATATCCGCACACGGTGGGTCCTTTTGGAGGGTGTACGTGGATGGGGCCGCAAACCAACGGGGAGAAGGATTGGGATTGGTGTTGATATCCCCCGAGGACGTCATCATCGAGAAGTCATTAAGATTGGGGTTTTCAGCTACTAACAACGAATCAGAATACGAATCTTTGATAATGGGAATGTGTATGGTCCGAAAAATGGGTGGAAAGGCAGTGAAATTATTCTCAGACTCCAGATCGGTAGTCGGCCAGGTGAGAGGAGAGCTGGAGGCCCGGGACCCAAGGATGCAAGGGTATCTGGACCGGGTTAAGCGTCTGCAGGCGAAGTTTGAGTCTTTCGACTTATTGCATATTCCTCGAGGTGAAAATACACACGCTGATTCCTTGGCAACCCTCGCCACCTCCTCAGTGCGAAATTTTCCTCGGGTGATTATCGTTGAAGATCTGTGTACCCCCACGTCACCAGAAAAGGAGGTTTGCCAAATCAATCAAGTTAGTCTGTCGCCAAACTGGATGGATCCCATATTAAAATTTCTTGAAAGTGACATATTGCCCGAAGATAAGGTGGAAGCTGAGAAAATACGAAGGAAAGCTCCTCGGTACTGGTTATCTAAAGATAAAAAGTTATACAAACGGTCCTTCTCGAGGCCATACTTGCTCTGTGTGTCTCCTCAGACAGCAGAGTCAATCCTGGAAGAATTACATGAGGGCATTTGTGGAAGTCATAGAGGAGGAAGGTCTCTATCATGTCGAGCCATCACACAAGGATATTGGTGGCCAAAAATGCGGAAAGAAGCGCAGGAGTACGTTAGGAAATGCGATCAGTGTCAGAGGTATGCTCCAAATATCCATCAACCGGGAAGAGTTCTTAATCCTCTCTCTAGCCCTTGGCCCTTTGCCCAATGGGGGCTGGACATTGTCGGCCCTTTTCCTAAAGCCATAGGAAACAAGAAATACTTGCTGGTCGGCACAGACTACTTCACTAAATGGGTCGAAGCTGAGCCCTTGGCGAACATCAGAGATGTAGATGTGAAGAAGTTTATTTGGAGGAACATTGTTACGCGATTTGGAGTTCCCCGCACTCTTGTCTCAAATAATGGACTCCAATTTGATAGCAATGCCTTTAGGGAATATTGTTCAGAGTTGGATATAAGAAACAGATATTCCACTCCAGCTTATCCACAAGGCAATGGGCAGGCTGAAGCTGTTAACAAATTAATGGTCAATGGGCTTAAGAAGAGACTTGATGACGCGAAAGGAAAATGGATGGAAGAACTGCCACACGTGCTTTGGACGTATCGGACAATACCCCGACGTTCAACAAGGGAAACTCCCTTTTCCATGACCTATAGGGCCGAGGCCGTCATTTCCCTGGAAACTGGATTCCTGACGTTAAGGACCAGTACATTCTCTTCGGATGCTAATGATGCAATGTTGGAGAAAAGTTTGGACCTGATTGAAGAACAGAGGGAGAGCGCGATGGTTCAACTAGCTTACTACCAACATAAACTCAAGCAGGGCTATGATAGTAATGTGAAGATGAGGCCGTTAGCTGTAGGAGATTTGGTGTTGAGGAAAGTTCTGGGGGCCATCAAGAATCCAAATTAGGGAAAACTGAGACCTAATTGGGAGGGGCCATATCGAATCACTTCTGTAGCGGGAATAGGAGCCTATTATCTGGAAGACCTAGATGAAAAAGCCGTACTTCATCCTTGAAATGTAAATAATCTCAAGAGGTATTATTATTAATAAAAGTATTTCAATTCAAATATTTCTTTTAATTTACGTCAACCATACATCTTGTACTCCTACGTCGTATGATTTATATTGAAATGTTAAACAGAAACCAAATTATGTTAGGTCCTCGGACCGTAAGCTTGGTGGGAATTAACGTCCTATGATGTATATTGAAATGTTAAACAGAAACCAAGTTATGCCAGGTCCTCGGACCGCAAGCTTGGTGGAAATTAACGTCCTATGATGTATGTTGAAATGTTAAACAGAAACCAAGTTATGTCAGGTCCTCGGACCACAGGCTTGGTGGAAATTAACGTCCTATGATGTATGTTGAAATGTTAAACAGAAACCACGTTATGTCAGGTCCTCGGACCGCAAGCTTGGTGGAAATTAACGTCCTATGATGTATGTTGAAATGTTAAACAGAAACCAAGTTATGTCAGGTCCTCGGATCGCAAACTTGGTGGAAATTAACGTCCTATGATGTATATTGAAATGTTAAACAGAAACTAAATTATGTCAGGTCCTCGGACCGCAAACTTAGTAGAAATTAACGTCCTATGATGTGTATTGAAGTGTTGAACAGTAACTGAGTTGTGATAGATCTTCTAATCACAAACTCAACGGGAAATAACGCCCTGTAACACTCATTGGGGAATCAAAGAGAGATATTTGGACGTAAGTTGGTGTACAATCAAGGTACTGAAGGCATGATTTTATTTAGTTTATGAACTTTCGTAAAGAATTGATATTGATTGGATAGAATACGCACATATCAAAAACGTCTCCTTAAGACCCTGTTGTATTAATGCTTATTGCCTATTGCTGATTATCGATTGACGATATGTGTGAGTAAAATTGTCCCATACAAGCAAAAGGTAGTTGAAATGAACCTATCCAAATTACAATAACACAGTGAACGAGTACAAAAATAACATAAAGTAGTAAAAGCAGTAAGAAAATGAGCAAGGAAGTCCCCTACTAAGTGTCTAGTTAAGTTACAAAACAAGTTCTACTTTTTCAATCTCAATTGGATCTTTGGGTTCTGGCTGGTGGGTATGTCTACCTCCGAAGTGTTGATTCCCTCTTTGACTTTGGTAATGCCTCCAGTTGGTAGAACTGTGGAGTCCAAATCCCGTTGAAAACCTTGGGAGGCCGTCTCTGCCTCCGAAGCGGTGGTGGTCTTGTCTGGGGAAGCTCCTGAAGGGGCAAGTCCCCTTTTAGCTAATTCCGGCTGACCACGGGGAGGAAAACTGTGAGGCGAAACCTCCTCGTTGAGGTTAATAGCTGAAGAGGGAGCATCAGTCTGATGGGGTAGAAGAACTGAGGGGCGGATCGCCTCGGGATAGAATATGTTCTCTAGTTTACGTAACTCATATGAGGCTTCAACCCCAACACGGTTAAGAGCCTCGCTCCAAGTTCTTGCGTAGTAGATACGGCATACCTCCGGAACCTCGGCTCTCAAAACCTTCTCAGTTTCTGCTATACCAACCTCATAGCCTCTCTACTCAACTTCGTTCATTGCCTGTTCTGCATCGATTTTTGCTTTCTCGGCTTGCTTCTTGGACTTTTCAGCTCGCTCTCTTAGCTTTTGAGTTTCCTCCAGGTGCTTCCTAAGAACTAGGACTTGCTCTTGAGTCTTCTTTAACTCGGCATTCGCCTCACGTAGAAGTTTCCCTTGGTTCTCGGCCTGCTTTTGGTAGCCTTCTAATGCCGACTTGGCGCTCTTGCGAGCTTGCTCTTCGATCTGTAACTTTTTCTTTGCATCGGCCAAGTCCTGTTCGAATTTGGACAAGGTCTGTACAGCCGTTGTCCGTCTTTTTCTTTCATCATCTAGTTGATCGGAACAGGCGTTGAGCATCTCATCTAGCTTGAAAGTATTTTGGATGATCTGTAGGAAAAAGGTTAACACTATAGTCAATAAAAGTGCATATTGGTGAGTAACAGTCACGGAATGAGAAAGATAAAAGTTAGCTCCTTACCATGCCCAAATATCGTTTGTTGTCGAGGACAAGTTCATTCTTCCTCATGTTCTTTATTTCGGCCATATCTTTTAGGAGCAATAAGGCTTCCTCTATGGCCGAGGCTACGTGACACCCTATGCCGCCATTAAAGTCCCTTATAGATGCATCGTCTCGCAGGGGCTCCCCACCGTGCATAGGTGTTGGCAACCATGCTTGTGGTTCAGGATATTGGGAGTCAGATTTCTCTTGGCCCCGCGCGATTTGGTGCTTGGTTTTCTGCTACTTTACAGCTCGTTGGGCATCCTTCTCTCGAGTTGGACGAGACTTGCTCGTGTCTGCCACCTCCTTGCCCTTCTGTTCCCTGCGCCTCTTCTACTCGGCAGCGTTAGGAAGCGCTGGTTGTGGTGATGGCTGAGGAGGTTGAAGAAAAGCAGGAGGAGGAGACCTAGCTGGAAGAGATGAAGCTTGGGATGATATTGATTTTGCAGGCGCACTCTGTACCGGCTGACCTTCCATCAACTCCAACAAGCTTTTATGGGGTTTTCTTTGTATCCCCATCTCGTCAGGATCTTCCTCGGGGCTTGTGGGTTGATCAAAAATCCCAAAATCTTCCGAGGGCTCAGATACTGCTACAACTTTTTCCTCGCTTTTCTCCTTTTCCTTTCTCCCTTTTATTTCCTTTTCCCTGAGGGTAGGTAGGGATGAAGAAGTTCCAGCCGAGACGCTGGCTACGAAAAGAGGCTCTGTGCGAGGTGTGTACTGGGGAAGCGGAATACCCTCTGGAACAATGAACCCTTCGTAGGCAACACTGATACGGTGAAGCCGAGGATCGCGGGCTCTAATCACACACTTCGGCGCCTGAAAAGCAAGAGAAAGGGGGGGTATAGTTGAGAATTAAGTGTGCTGTCCGAAGCTGACCGTCTGTCTCGTTCACGTATATTTCGGCTTTCAGTAACTTATCCAAGTTCGCCTTATTAACTAACTTAAGGTTGGGCTTTGTGTAGCGTCTATCTGCAAAACCGTTGAGTCGAGAGTGAAGATTGTTGGAGACAAAAATAATTAAAAAGAAAAAAGTAAACGAAATGTGCTTGCGAACTAAATATTATAGATCTATGATTACGCGCCCACCTAGTGTTCCCTCTACCGTCGGGCAAGGCAGACCATCGTGCCATTCCCCAGAGAGAATAAGGAAATCCTCCTTTAGGTTCTTGTTTGAAGTGGGAAGACACTGAATCAGCCTTACCTCAGGATATCTTGACTTGAGATAATACCCCTGACCGGTTAAGTGATGGAGGTTGTACACCTAATTCACGTCATGATGGGTTAACTTTAGGTCCATTCTCTTATTCAAAGCGTCTATACTTCCCAGGACCCTAAACATGTTTGGAGTACACTGGATGGGAGATAGCCTAAAGAAGTTGAGGTAACTCCTAGTGATACTACCCATGGGGATAGTCATCCCGCCCTCTATAAAGGCAATCATGGGAATAACTATTTCCCCAGTTTGTCTGGCATCAGCCCACTCCCCTTAGGCTGCGTACCTCATCCCTACCGTTGAGGGAATTTTATACTTAGAACGAAAGTTTCTAATACCTTCCTTGGATTCAACGAGACATCGAAATGGATTCTTTTGTTTCCCCATTTTTCTAAAAAACTTAGCATAAAAGACTGTTGGTTTTGAAATAAAAGTGGTAAAAACTTCGAGAAGACTTACAGGTTCAAAGGAAGGACCTCGGACAAAGTACGATTATTTGTAGTCGCCAGGAAAATAACGAAAATAGAGAAAGACAGGTTCAGTGTATGAACTCTGGAACCACGTAATCATCGAAGGTAAAGTACAAGGTTAATTTGAGAACGCCTTTATAATCATAAGAGGATTATGAGCGGTAAAATTCCCGCTCACAAAACAAGGGAGGCCCTCTGCCGTTTGATTTAAATCTCATCATCGAACGTGGGAGATAAGGGCGTTGCCAAAATTTAATGCTGCCAAAATCAGGATGCTGAAGCGTCAGGGGCATGCCCTAAAACACGCATAGGTACGGGCTTATGACGTCAAAATCCACCTTCTCTCCCGAGGAGTCGAAAAGTAGGATTTTGAGGGGCTATTGTGGGGACCAGTCAATCAACAGGCCCATTAAGGTCAGGATCGTGGGGCCTGTGGCCCATCCGAGGATGCATATCTATCCGAGGAGGCCAAGTCAGGTCATAAGGGTAATTACCGAGGGAGGGTGGTAGTCAATATCACGAAGGTAGAGTTCTGTATTCGTCCGAGGACGCCATACTCCTCGGCAGTATGCGTCCGAGGACGATCAAGACGCGGTCTTGTTACAACCGGACCTCGGAATTATGTCACCACTGAAGATAAGATAAACAGACCAAGGGTAAGAAAGAAAAGGCAAACAAATATCTATAACTACAGCTACCTCCACATTAATTACCTCTCAACCAACTCTCTGGCCGCATTAATGTGGAGGTGATACCTGAACAGTAAGGAGGCAACCTTACAGCTGCCCATAGGAAGTTCCAGGAGGTGTTAGATGGGACAGAAAGAAATCTCCCGAACCCAACCTACACGTGTGTGGTGAGGATGGAACACAAATGGTGGTATATAAACTGAAAGAAGAACATGCAAGAGGGGATCGGAACAAAAAAGAAAAAAAGAAAGCATAGAAAGAAGAAGAAGAACGTAAAAAGCAAAAGAACTGTATCGATTACAAGAACAAAACGATCGTTGTGCCAGTTCTGAACCTTCAATATACGTGATGGTGAATCTTTTCATTACACAGAAGTTAATCTAGTTCTTAACACCCACGCTTTACAAATTACATTGTTTGGGTCTATTTACGTGCGAACCTAGTATCGTTTTGGGTCGTTACAAATCGAGTCCTTACAGATAACAATACTGTAAATCACTTATGTTGTAGATTCATTAGAAATAATATTCATATGCAAATAGTTTGATACATGTAACTACAAATGATATTATAGCACAATTGGCATATTAGAAGATAATTTTGTATTGAGGTGCTATCATTTTATATTTGATGTACCAATGCAATTTATTCATTCCGATTAATAATTACTTATTTGGTATAATGATTATATATATTCTATAAATTTTAACATAAAACCGTGCAACGCACGGGCCTTTAACTAGTTTATATATAGTTTCGATTGGTTGCTTTAGAATTCTGATTATATAGGAAACATATGGGCGGAGAGTATAATGTGCTTCTAGTCGAATAATAAATTTTGTGCACGCATGTGTAGTGGTGGGCAGCCGTGGAATCTGTGCCGTTCAAATTGTGGGCTTCTTTGATGGATCGTGCGGTAGTGGTGGAGAGGGTGAATATGGGCCGTTGATTCTGATAAATAGCCCAGTTGTACGGGAATCTCACTGCACCGACCTTGGTAGAAGATTTGTATTGTATTTAATCCACGCATATTTCATATCATTTTTTTTTAGAAGTGATTCATGTTTATTTAATTGATTGTGAAAATTTTGTATTATATAGTATATTATTTTATGAATATGATTTTTTTATATATAAGTATGAATATGAATATATGATCATCCTTTTTAAGTGTCTTGTTACTTTGTTACAACAATCAAATTTTTTATTTATAAATTATTTGTAATTTTGTGCAATGCATAACAAAAATATTGAAAGAATGATTTAATCATTTTTTTTCTTCTTCTTTTGAATATGTTTTTTTTTTTTTTTTTTGCAATTTGATTTGCTGTCATAAGTGTGAGATTTATTTCAATTATTATATACCACCGTCAAACTATAAACAACTAATTTCAAGAAAATAAAAATATTATGATTCTCACTTCTAGCGCCAATTTTTATTTTTAAGAATACACAGCGTAAAATTAAACTTCAAGTAAAATCTGATTTGAATTTTAATTTAATTTTTTTCTCTACCTTAACTTTAATGTAATATATATAATATATGATGTAAGACTATGTGACTTGTGAGTCCAACATGGTGAATTTATAATTTTACTTGTTAAGAATAATAAAACTATTAATTCCAAAAATATGGGATTGCTTAATATATTAAACTTTTTTTTTTTTTTTGGCTAGCTTGGGAGTTTAAAGCATTTCAAGCACACTTGAGTGCTTGACTATTTTCACAAGTGTGTGTGTGTGTGTGTTTTTTTTTTGTCCCACACATATCAAGTAATTGCAAATAGTAATCTTTTAAGGCGATCTCGAGATGTTGGCTAAGGATTTTGAATCCAATACCCTCAGGATCTCATGTGGCCTTATAAATCACCAACCACTTTGGGTTTAATACCAAAATGATGGAATCAATTATGGATCTAAAGGGATAAATTAACCAAATTGCTTGTTTTATTTATTTTTCCTATCATTCTTTTTTTCTTTTTCGAAAATTTTTTATTTATCATTCTATAATTATCCAAATCATATTATTTACACGCTTGATTAACATTTTTTTAAGCATTTGGCTATTTCTTTAGGTATACGTATTCTCCTTGCGTCACACACACCATATAATTACAAAGAGAAAATCTTTAAAGTGACTCTAAGATACTGGATAGGGTTTTAAATCCTATATCACAGGTTAGGGATCTCATGATGCCTTATAGATCACCAGGCCAACCTCTTAGAGTTTAATTATAAAATTATGGATCAATTAGGGGCCTTGAAAGAACATATTAATTATGTTGTTCACATTTTTTTTATGTAATTTTATTATTTTCCAAAATAATATTATTTGCACCTCCTTAAATTTTTTTTAATCACTTATAGTAGCGTTTCTGCCTAGGAAAACTTTATAATAATATGAAAATTTGAAATATTCATTATCTATAAAAATTTGTCACATGATATCCATATCCCTAAAGCAACCATGGTTATTTATATCTTTGAATCAATACACTTTGTTTCAATTCAACAACAAAAAAGGTCATTTATAATTCTTACTATGGGTTCCATAAAGAGTGAGAGGTGTATAAATTTTGGTTCTCTGAATCAATACAGTTTCTTTCAATCCAACAAAAAAAAAAAAAAATTTTGAGAAGATATAATTCTTACTACGAGTTGACATGAAAAATATCATTTCCCAAAAAGGGGCACTTTATTTTTTATTTTTATTTTTTTGTAAATATATATATATATATATATATATATAAAAGAGGTTACTTTTTTCTTGTTTACTTGGCAAGGGAAAGTAGATATAAAATATTGAATTATTATATGCCTTTTTAAAATTTATATTTAGCACACTTTCTTCCTTTTTTTTTTCTTTTTTTTTTACTTTCCCCCCTTGAATCTATGTAACATACTTTCAAAATTAATTTGCAGCGAATCTCGGCTAAAGAACCAAAAAGGCAAAAAGGGTAATTGCAGAACAGCCATTATAGAACTACTGAACAATCTGAACTACACAGTTATTGAACAAAAGATGTCACGCTAAGGCCCAACATTAATAGCAAATAAAGTCACGTATGTGTTAATTGCATTAATAGCACGACATACAACTAACGATATTAAATTTACACGTACAACGTACTGATATAAAATGTACAACTATTCAGCAAAAAAAGAAAAAGAAAAAAAAAAATATATATATATATATATATATATTTTGGTAAAATATATATATATATATATAATGTACAAGTAATGACTATGTTTTATTAAGAAGGATAGTAGATTATGTCCCCAATAAAATTCAAACATATAAAAATGTTTTTTTTTTTTTATTGATTCACGCAAACAAGTGTTTGAATTTATATATATATATTAAGAATTATTGGAGAACCTAATTTATCTAAATTTTGGCCCATATAAAAAATACTTTTATATAATGGATTAATGGTAAAGTTTGGATACTGTCTTTAGACGCAATATATTAGGAAGTGTTCGTGTTTAAATTGTCAATAATGTATTTAAATTTATCTAGAGAACTATTAATCTAAGGATTTATATATAATTAGTTTTTAATTGGTCAATACAATAATGTAAGTACCAGTTAACTCAATTGGTAAAATTTAAAAATAACGTTATATTGGGATTAAAATACTTTCGGAAAGTTGAACAAACCAAAGAGTTCCAAAGTCAGGTCTGTGATTGATCTCATTGTGCCAAAAAAAGTCAGGTCTGTGACTGTAATCTATATATATATATATATAACCGAAGCCTCTGACACTTCCACAATTTTCCATGTCAGTACAATATTAAAAAAAAAAAAAACTAATTAAAAAACCTTCCTTTAAAAACTCAAAAAAAAACCCTACGTGAGCAGCATATCTGAAGCAGTACACAACCAGCGGCTGTATCTCAATCTAAAGTAGCATATCTGAAGTAGAACACAACCAGCGGCTGTATCTCCATCTGAAGCAGCATATCTGAAGCAGTACATTAAAAAAAAAAAAAACTAATTAAAAAACCTTCCTTTAAAAACTCCAAAAAAAACCCTACGTGAGCAGCATATCTGAAGCAGTACACAACCAGCGGCTGTATCTCCATCTGAAGCAGCATATCTGAAGCAAAACACAACCAGCGGCTGTATCTCCATTTGAAGCAGCATATCTGAAGCAGTACATAACCAGCGGCTGTATCTCCATCTGATGCAGCATATCTGAAGCAGCATTATCGCTAAAAGTTTGTCCTCTGATGATCGCTCCACTCATGCCCCTGCACAGACATACAATCTAGACGTGGTAACCCATGATATTGATAGTTATCTTTATATATATCCTTTTGGAGCAACATTATTGACGTTAATGGAAACTCATAATACTGATAGTTCTCTTCAAGAAGATTATGGTTCTGATCATAGGGATTTGTTATTAGTGCAGTGAAGGTTGATCTCTATTGAGTAGTCACATATTTTTTTTGTTTTGTTTTGTTTCAATAAATTTTAGGATTATAATCTTCTGATTGTTTATGCCTTTTGGAACTTCCAACAGCCATGGATTATTCTGGGGTATCTTCACCTACAACCATCGGCTTCACAAATTTACACCTCATTATAATTTATTTTATTTCTATTTTTTTTTCGTTTAATAAATTTGAATTTAGGATCTAGATGATGATATACATACGTGTGTGTGTGTGTGTGTGTGTGTGTGAATGTATTGGTTGGTGTAGAGTTTGGTTTGAATTCTGGGTTTTTTGCTACAGCAATTCTGGTTGGTGTAGAGTTTAGTATGTGAATTGCCGTAGCAACACTATTGCTATAGCTATTTTCACTAGGGGTAACCAATCTTTTTGTTATATTTCTATATTGTGAAGCTGTATATTCTTTGGTTTTGTTTCAATGATTTCTAGGCTTTGAATCATCTAATTTATTATTATTATTTTTGGACTTTTGGAAATTTTAACATCTAATTCTTTGATTTCTCACTTTTTTTTGTTTGCAAGATCTGAAATTGTCTGACAGATTTCAACAACTATATCCACAAATTATTCTTTTGAAGGTAACTCATCTTTCTCTGTGTAATTACATAGACATATATATATTTTTTTTGTTTCAATAATTTTTTGACTCCGAATATTTAGATTCTTTAATTTTTTTGGCCTTTTGAAAGTTTAAACATTTGAATTTTTGGGTTCATTTTTTGCAATAACTGAATTTGTCAACTATATAGCCATGGATTACTCTTTTTTGAGTGTAGCCACATCTTTCTCTTATATTTATCTGTTGTGTGATCAAATATTTTCATTATGCTTTAATAATTTCAGCTTTGAATCTTATATATAACCAAAATTTCTGAAACTCCCACAATTTTTCATGTCAGCATAATATTAAAAAAAAAATTAATAATAAAACTTTTATAAAACCCGACTCTACCTCTCCCTTTCACGATGCTCTGCCTCCGGATGCTCTGCCTTTCCCTTTCACAATACTATGCCTTCTCTTCCCTGCCTTCCTCTACTAGCTCCCCCTCGATCAAACCCTAAAATGCCAGCCTTATTTGTCTCCACTCCAGTCATGTATCTTCTCCACTATTTGGGTATTGGTCACATTTCCCTACCTTCGGTATTCCCCTCCTAGTTGCTTCTCTGCCTTCTGGCTTTCAATTATTTTGAAAAAACACATAGGTTGAAACATGGTGTATGAATTATATGAAATTTCTAATATGTATTGGTGTTATTCGATTTGATTATATTGGTTAAAACTTGGCTGTATGATGTTTTTAGAATGACTTGACTATTTAAATTTTATATGACTTTAAAAGGTTTGCTTCTCAGTTGAATGTAGTTCAGCTATTTGATAAAATTCCTCTTTCAAAATATGCACAATACACGTCTAATATGAGTGTGTATATTCAATATTGTGTTTGTTTCTATGCTTTTAAACATGCATCATTGTTTATAGTGTGAAACCCAGTTGAAATTTTCGCCATTTCAATCAGTCTTTTTTGTTCATAACAAACACACAAGATAGTCTAAAGAATTACATAAAAATTATTACTTTTTTGTTTGATAAGTTGTGGTATTTTATTAATGGAAACGATTAATATATGCTCAAGATAATGAGCATGAGCACATCGTAACATTAAAAAATTATGCTTAAAAAGATTGCTTCTTTCAGCTTTATTCTGCAATGTTTTATATTCTACAATGTTCTGTTGATCAAATTGGTTGCAACCTAATAATCCTAAGTAGGTGACATTATTTGCCCATTTAGTAAGCCATTCTTTTTCACATCTTTGCTAAAACTTCTATTTTGCAGAGTGCTTTGATATGCTTATCTAAGCAACATTTTGTGCTAACCTTACATGAATTTTCTAATATGTGTTGGTGTCGTTGGATTTGATTATATTGGTTGAAACTTGGTTATATGATATTTCCAAAATGAATTTACTATTTAAATTTTATATGTTAATTATCCTTAATTTATTGTTAAGTTGGTGCTAAATGTTATTCAAAATCATATTTTGAGAGGTACTTTTTGGTTTTTTTTTTTTTTTTTTTTGGGATTATTCCAATCTTCTATTAAATTTGATTGAAATAGTAAGCTTATAATTTAATCTTCATTATGATTTCAAATTTAATTTTTCTTGCTACCAGTTTGATAGTTATCATCATTGAAAGTGTCAAAGTTTATAATTTTAGTACAAATTTTGTAGTTTGTTATTGTGATTATCATGTTTAGTTTTTCTGAAATATAATAATGATGACTATGGAAGGCTTATTTCATTTATTATTTTAATTTATGAAGGGATCTAAGAATATATTCCTCTCTCAAAATGGTTTTTTACCCCAATTGTTTTAGGGGCTCTATATACCTGAGAGACTCTTTAAAGTTTGAAGTTTCTGAGTATGTTCTTAGTTTTCGATATTAATTGGTGTCTATGTCAAATTTATGTTTCATCCCCCCCTCTGTCTCTTTTTGTATCATTGTGTTATTATTTTATTATTTTTTTAATAATGACTTTTGTGTGTTAAGTCAAAAAAAGTGGGAATGTAATTTATATATATATATATATATATATATATATAATTATAAGTTATTTTTGGTAGTGTAATTGGGATTCAGCCATCTTTATATAGCTGTTGGGTATGATTTAAAAAAAGATTCTATTGATCATTGACAGAATGCAACACCTACTCTTCTAAGTTTATGAAAATTATTCTGAAAGAAAAATGTCAACAAGAACTTATTTCTTTCAGTAGGTTAATTACTTACTTTCAACAAAAATAATTGCCAACAACTTGCTTTAAATTATCCCGTGCATCGCACGAGTTAGCAACTAGTTTATATATAGAATAAAACTTAAATACAATATTTTAGGTGTTATTCCTTATGTTCTCCTCTTAAGATTCAATCATGTGGCTACTTAACTAAAAAATAAACTTCTATCTCATGAGAAAAAATCCATATGGCAGAATCTTAAGAGGGGAATCTAAGGAACAACACCTTAGTACTGTACTTAAGTTTTACTCTTATATATAAGTATGGTTTAGATACGTTTTCAGACAATATAATCTTCTTTTCCTTAAATATCACCTTCCCATTTTTTACCATATTATTTTCAAAACCTTTTTCCAAATTTGCATAATAATGTTACTAATGCTTATCATTACATATATTTGATACTTCGAATCTTTGATATAGTTCAGACTTCAGTGTTCTTCAAACTTCATTTTCTAGCTTTTCCATGGTTTGGTAAGGATTTTATTTTATTTTATTTTTCCAAAATGATTAATGAGATATATTAGGTCATTGGCTCAAGTCTCATGCCAAGTTTGAGTCCAAATAATTTTCAGCTTATTACAACAAATAATTCTCAGTTTTCTTAAGCTGATCTGAGTTAATTTTGACATTTTTCTAGTCTTTTTGAACTTTCTAATAAAAGTCGTGGCTTTGGTTAGTGTAACCATAGAGCACGATATACAACTAAATATATTAATTAAGCTTACATGTACTAATACTAATATTAAGATGATCAATGTATTTGATTCAAAAAAAAAGAAAAAGAAAAAGATCAATGTATACGATATACGCTTATACATTTGCATTGTCTTTTTAAGGAGGAATGCATTTTTTGAAGTTATGGATATGATGGTGTAGTTTCTTTCCTTTTTTGATACGTGATGGAGTAAATTCATTTCACGCTGAATTTCAATTATTGACTATAAATATTTTGAATAATAAACTAGTTGAAAATTATATTAAATTTTGATTACAAATTTTTTTTTTTGACTTAAAGAGGTAGAAAAAAATGGACATTGAAAATGTAGTTAGTTGTTTTGGACCAAATGAACAGAAATAGACCAAATAACATTGTGTTTAATGTAGAATAAAAGTAGTATTAAAGTTGGATCCAAGTAGAACTGGTATTACACTAGTCACAAATTGCAACCTCAACAAGTTCCCAAATAGAGTATGAAAAAAATTGCCCCTAACATTGTTCAATTAAATATCACCAGTTCATATGGCACACAAACCAAGAAGCAAACTAGTCAAGTATTTTATATACTTTATTACTTTATTATGTAATACACAAATATTAACTAGCCTCTACCAATTCAGCACCCCCCCCCCAAAAAAAAAAACCTCCACCAACTTCTGCTCATACTTTACTATGTAATACACAAATATTAACTAGCCTCCACCAATTCAGCCAAGAAAAAAAAAAAAAAAAACCTCCACCAACTTTTGCTCACTGCTTATATGTAGATGATGAGAAACTCTATACATCTCCCCTCTCAAGCACATCTCATAGCCTGTTTGGATAGAGAGAGAAAGGAGGGGAAGTAGATGAGAGTAAAGTAATATTGGCTAAAAATAAGCTAATTTTGTGTTAAATATACTCCACTTCAATTCAAACGGACCATTAGTCTTTACAAATTAATGAGACACGGATGTTAGAATCACAAAGATTATCAACATAAACCACACCATCATGAAGAAATAATGTGTGCATAGACTTAGGAAGTATTTGTTTTAGGGATGATGGAAAAAAACATGAGAGAAAATGAAGAGGAAAAACATTTTAAAGGGTGTTTAGTTGGGAGGGAGAGAAGGAAAAAAAAGAGAAAAAGTGGAGCCCTGATATTTTTTTTCTTGGGCCTACCAGAAAGTTTTCTCCCCAAAATAGGGAGAAAACTATTGAGGGAGTTTAATTTATTAATTTTACCAAAATGCCTATGAGTTTTGTCTAGGTAGTACGTTGGTCTTCTTTCCTCTTTTTTCTTTTTCTTTTTTTCTTTTTTACTTTCTTTTGATTTCCTCCTTCCTCCTCGATGTTGGTTTTTTTTTTTTTTTTTTTTTTTTTCATTTGTTTAACTAGAAGTGATTTTTTTTTTTTTTGTAGATATGATTTTTTTTAATAAATTTGGATGATTTTTTTTTGGTTGTTTGTCACTCTTTTGTTTTAATTGGGCATTATTTTTTAATAAGGGTATAAGAGTAAATTTATACAAACTCATTTTTTCCATCCTTCCACTTTTTCACTCCCAAGCAAACAAAAATGAGGGAAATTAAAATTTTTATATCCTCCTACTTTTCTATTCTTTCACAATTTTCTATCATTCTATTTTTCCACCCCTCCAACCAAATGGACCCTTAGGATGTTGGCCACTTAACACTCCTTGAACATTTTTACATACGTGCCCCAATTGTGTCATTTAAAAAAAAAAAGAAAAAAAAGGACACAACTGAGACACGAGAATAAAAGGAATCAAATATTTTTTCACAAAACAAAGGGAACATTCATGCTTTGAATAATAATATTCTAATTTAAAATTAATAAATATTTTTATCCTTGATTTGTATTCTAATTTTTGAACATCTTTTAATGGTAATGAATTTGATTTATTATCCATTATTACTCTTATTTCGATACTAAAATATAAAACTATAAATGATTAATAATATATAGAAATAAAATATTCATCATTTCTTCTAAAATGATATATGTTTAATATTTTATGAAAAAATAAATACTTAACCGTATAGTATATGAAAATACAAATTAAAAAATATATTTAATAATTAATTAATATACATATATCCCCGTTGTCTATATGTCTAACTTTTTCAAAAATTGCTGTGTTGGTATTTGTGCCCGTATCCTAGGCATATAAACTTGCTTTTCACATGTTGTGGGGCCCAAACGATTTACGGGCCGGACCCATTTACCTGAGGAAAATCCAAAGGCCCAAGCCGAGGAGGGCTATGGCCCGAACTCGTCCAAATAGCCTATGGACATCGCCGAGGACGGCTCAGTCCTCGGCAGACCCAAAGTTCCCCCTCTGAAAGGAGGGTAGAAACGGTATAGGACCGAAACCAGGACAAAAGATCTAAAATATCCAGGGAAAGCTGCTGTTATTGCCATTTAATGCTCTAAACCTGACAGAGCCGCATTCTTTGGCTTTTACAACCATCCCCAACGACTTTGGGGGATAGGCTGATGGGACAAGTATCAATTTTGGAAAGATTGACCCTATACGTGGACGAAGGACAATGAACGCAGGCGAATATAAAAGGAAAAAGAAGTAACCTAAAAGGGGGTTGGGAAAAATGGCCAGAAACCAGGGCCTCCCAGCCCACCTCCAGGAGAAAGACTCCAGGGGTGTAGGAAAGCTTAAGTTCATACGAACACCGCGAAAAACCCACCGCCTATCGAACAAGGCCTAGCCTTCCAAACCCACGCTCTACAAATGATATTGTTAGGGGCCTTTTCACGTGCGAACCCGACACTGTTACGGTCCGTCACGAATCGCGTCCTTACAATTGGCGCCGTCTGTGGGAAAGGCTTGTGTGTTGGTATAGGAAGTGGGTCGATGGAGCTTCTTCGTTATATCTAACCGTCGGTTATAGAGTTCTAGTATAAAGTTCTGTTAGCCGCTGTGTTTCTTGATTAGGGGCTTGGTTGGGGAGCCAACTCCCTTAAAGCCAAGGTCCCCTGTAAAGAGTAAACTAGGTACCTTGTAACGTTAACCGTATGGATAAACTCTAGGGGCTTGGCCGAGGAGCTAACTCCCCTAAAGCCAAGATCCCACACAAAGAGAAAACTAGGTTTTGGACAGAACTAAGGCATTGCATGGTCCACGGACCCAAGCCTCAGGGGAAACCAACTACCTGGATGTGGAAAACTAGGTTTTGGACAGAACCAAGGCATTGCATGGTCCTCGGACCCAAGCCTCAGGGGAAACCAACTACCTGTGGGAAAACTAGGTTTTGGACAGAACCAAGGCATTGCATGGTCCTCCGGACCCAAGCCTCAGGGGAAACCAACTACCTGGTGTGGAAAACTAGGTTTGGACAGAACCAAGGCATTGCCATGGTCCTCGGACCAAGCCCAGGGGAAACCAAACCATACCTGGATGTGGAAAACTTAAGGTTTTTTGGACCAGACGCAAGGCATTGCATGGTCCTCGGACCCAAGCCTATGGTAAAACCAACTCCCTGGATGTGGAAAACTAGGTTTTTGGACAGAACCAAGGCCTTGCATGGTCCTCGGACCCAAGCCTATGGTAAAACCAACTCCCTGGATGTGGAAAACTAGGTCTTTGGACAGAACCAAGGCTTTGCATGGTCCTCGGACTTAAAACCAACTTCCTGGATGTGGAAAACTAGGTTTTTGGACAGAACCAAGGCATTGCATGGTCCTCGGACCCAAGCCTCAGGGGAAAACCAACTACTTGGAGAGGAAAACTAGGTTTTTGGACAGAACCAAGCATTGCATGGTCCACGGACCCCTGCAGGGGAAACAACTACCGGTGTGGAAAATAGGTTTTGGACAGAACCAAGGCATTGCAATGGTCTCGGACCAGCCTCGGGAACCAACTACCTGAATGTAAGGAAAACTAGGTTTTGGACAGAACCAAGGCATTGCAAAGTCCTTGGACTCAAGCCTGTGGGGAAACCAACTACTTGGATGAGGAACCAACTATTTAAAGAAAAACTATGGCCCGTAAACCTCGAAATCCCTCCGAAGAGAACTCCGCGTTAGCGGACGGGTTAATATCTTGATTGCGCGGATTCCTCGGTCTACCCTCGGATCCCCAGTATCAAAGGGGTTGATGCGATACGGCGCAACATATTGCCCCAAAAGCACAACCAGAGTCCCTCGCTACTTAGCTACCCTTTCAGACGAATTATTTAGAGATTATCGTTCTCGGACATTGGTCTAGCATGCATCGCGTAGTACTCAACGCTTGTCCCGGTTAGTTCCAAGAATTTAATTTATTGAAAGTTACCATTGTTATACTTGATAATATTTGTGAGTTTAAATTAGTAGGAACCCGTGTTAAAGCATTTTTTCTGCCTAGAATATCCTTAAGGGCAAGCTTGCATTTAATATTCATGCATAAAGTAGTTGTTACGGAGAAGAAAGATATGTATGGAGAAATAGGCACATATTTTATTAAGACAAAGGAACAGTACAGTGTACAATGAAAAGCTGAAACAAGCTTACACTAAAGCTGACCACATAAGTAAAGGAAAATACAAGCGAGTGGAGAGAAGGCCGTGGGGACAGCTCAGAGGAGAGGTTGGCTACTGCGCCAAGTTATTGTCTAAGGAAACCATTCCTCGACACCTCTGCATGCCCATAACTCAGGCAGCCAAAGAACCTGACCTCAGGCTAACACCATCTACAGAAAAGGTGCTAGGAGCTTGAGGTTGGGAAGCCCCCACAAAAATTTGCCTGCCACAAGGTAGACAGTGCTGATGGTGGAAATTCCTTCTTTGGACATACCGAAAAACTGGCATGACCAGAACCTGTTTCGGATTTTGACTAAAAGAGGGAAGAGGACCCCCTCCCCTATGACGAAATGGAATGCTCCCTTGAACTTGCACCTCCTTGGCCCGTACCTCCCTACTCTGAGTCTCGGGGGGACATGACGCCTTTGTGGCGGAGGGAGCTCCTTTTTCCCAATCTCTGCCTCAAGCATGATGAACTAAGGGAGGAATCTGAAGGATTTGTGTGTGAAAAGGAGCAACTTTCTCTCCTATTTATGTTAAAAGATAAGGTGGTGGCATTTAATTCGCGCAGCGTCCCAAGGAACGCTACAGACAAAACGTCTCTGGCTCGACTTCCAACGTCGTCTGCAACCCTGAGGTTAAAGGAGTCTCGAGAAGGTGCACCTCGAACACTGGGACGCCAAAAGGTACCGCGTGATCAGAAGTTATGGAAACACCTCTTAATTTGTGGGCCCAGTAAATTCGCGGCCCAGGCCCGTTCGGCATATGGGCCCAGGGACAGAACCAAGGCCTTGTATGGTCCTCGGACTCAAGCCTATGGGGAAACCAAGTACGAAAAATTATAAAAATTACAAGTTTTTGGGCAGAACCAAGGCCTTGTATGGTTCTCGGACTCAAGCCTATGGGGAGGCCAAGCACGAAAAATTATAAAAATTACAAGTTATTGGACAGAACCAAGGCCTTGCATGGTCCTCGGACTCAAGTCCTATGGGAAAACCAAATACTTGGATAAGAAAAGGTTTGACTCTCATAAGAAAGGTTACTTGGTCAAAATGTCAGGTCACTTCATCCACGGCTTAAACACCATAGAATGTTAAGGCCAATAAAGGTGTAAGGAAAGGGGTGGAACGCCCCAGCATTTAGTCGTATAAGAGGGCTATTCATTTGGTAGGGGATATGTCCTCGGACGGCTATTTCTCACACGGCATCAAGCCTTCGGTTCTCTCCTCGGCTAGTTCCGGGTGAGTACTATTTTTTACGGGTCGGCCTTATTGTGCCAAGCACTTCTATTAAAGCTATGACGACATCATTTTATTATCAAATATTTTGGTCTTAGTCGTCATTGATTTAGATGCTATATTATTGTGCCGAGCAGCGCTTGCAAATTTATGAAAACATAGAGACATAACATGCGAAATAAGGTAGACAACAATTTTTATTAATATAAAAAAAAAAATCATTACAACATACAAAAAGGGGCTCAAACGAGCCTATACAAAATGTAAACTGCCTAAGCAACCATTACATCTGTAGTACAAAAAAGTAAACTGTCAAGCGTCTTTTAAAATCGTCTTCAAAGTTTCTCCAATCTCTGCCTCGTTGCTGCTCATACTGAGAGAAGGACTCACTTTAAAAAAGAAAATGAATGAAGAAGAAGGAAATAGTAAGGAAGAAATCAATGACGAAGATGAGGGGGATGAATAAAGAAGATGGAGGACATGAGTAAAGAAGGAGGAGAAGAAGAGAGAGAGATGAAGAGACAAAGAGAGGAACAAAAGATAGAAAAGAAACAGCACCAGGGCGGAACTGGTGCTGGGAAGACAATAAGAAGAGGGAGGGGAAGGGCACCAAGGAGCAAAAGAGGGAGAAGCAGAAGCACTTAGCCCCTGCCTCCGCCCTGACTCCTAACACGCCGGTGCCATATTAGGTACGCTCGTGAGGAGCCGGATGGTAACGATCTTGGGTGTTCTCGACTCAGTCACGTCGAAAGTTTGACGTGACGAGTCCCTGCTTCGGATTTTGACTGAAAGAAGGATGAGGTTGATTTTGAGTCTTCGCCATCCTTGTCCCGATCGAGCCATGATAAGCTTTATCAGAACGTGGCGTTTTTGGGAGGGGTGGGACTTTTGCATCCCTTATTGTTATGGTAAAGTATTTTACGATTAAGTGTATAAACCGGCGAGTAAATCGAATCTTAAGGGAGGCTAAGTATTCCAGAGTCGCAGGAGGATGAAAAGGGATTTTTGGTAAAAACAATCACCTCCTCCTGTCCTACTTATACAGAGGGCGGAGCGGGGGGCATTTAATAAGTTCAGATCTCCAAAGGAATCAGCAAACCCAAACACGCCGGTTCCGCTTCTCCACCCCATCAAAATAAACCGTCGAATTAAAGTAGTCTCGTAAATAGTGATTATTCAAAGCGCGTTTTGAATACCCCAAGCGATAAGAATGCATCAAGCGCGAAATTAAAAACTATCTCGTAGACCGGTGAATCTCTTGGGCATATGAGGAACCGCCAGCATGTTTAATAGGCCGAATAGATTGGGCCACAGGAGAGGTTTGGCATCACCAAAACCCCCCTTTCCAACCAAGAGGTTGGACAGCCGGGTTTTGAGGGGCTATTGTGGGGCCCAAACGATTTACGGGCCGGGCCCATTTACCTGGGGAAAATCCAAAGGCCCAAGCCGAGGAGGGCTATGACCCGAACTCGACCAAATAGCCTATGGACATCGCCGAGGACGGCTCAGTCCTCGGCAGACCCAAAGTTCCCCCTCTGAAAGGAGGGTAGAAACGGTATAGGACCGAAACCAGGACAAAAGATCTAAAATATCCAGGGAAAGCTGCTGTTATTGCCATTTAATACTCTGAACCTGACAGAGCCGCATTCTTTGGCTTTTACAACCATCCCCAACGACTTTGGGGGATAGGCTGATGGGACAAGTATCAATTTTGGAAAGATTGACCCTATACGTGGACGAAGGACAATGAACGCAGGCGAATATAAAAGGAAAAAGAAGTAACCTAAAAGGGGGTTGGGAAAAATGGCCAGAAACCAGGGCCTCCCAGCCCACCTCCAGGATAAAGACTCCAGGGGTGTAGGAAAGCTTAAGTTCATACGAACGCCGCGAAAAACCCACCGCCTATCGAACAAGGCCTAGCTTTCCAAACCCACGCTCTACAAATGATATTGTTAGGGGCCTTTTCACGTGCGAACCCGACACTGTTACGGTCCGTCACGAATTGCGTCCTTACACATGTAATCTGAACAAGAATCTTTTACAACCCAGTCAGGGGCGGCGTTACGTGCTGGCCAGGGGGTTCAATGAACCCTCTGGCCTGGCAATTTTTTATTTATTTTTTATATATATAATTTGAAAAACAAATAAATAAAAATTGTTTTGACTCCCTTAAAATAAATATTTGAACTCACCCTCACCTTAAATTTTGTTTAAATTCAGCTAAAATAAACTTGAATATAATGATTTTAATACTATTTTCACAATATTTTCATAATATATGATTAACTTCATAATGGAGGGTAAGTGACAAGTTGTAACTAGTTTTTACTTTGACTCATAACTGACATTACTTTTTTACCTTTATTTTTTTGCTAATATATCACCTTTTTTTTACTTGCCTTTAACAACTTGTCACCTATATTTTGTTGTGAAATTTTGGTGTAAGTGTTGTGTCAATAGCACTACTCTTAAAATATTTAATTTTATAATAAAAAATGTTTCAAAATTTGGCTTATTCATTAAAAAATAAATAAATAAATAAACATTCTATCTAGGACTTTGGCTTACTTTTCCATTGACAGCAAAATGAAGCTGTTTTTCCTTACACTTTTCTTCCTCATCAGCAAAAAATTACATTATCGTTCCAACTATCATATCTATATTTATATCTGTGATTATTTCCTCATTTTCTCTATCTCTCTTTCTTCGTTCTCTGTTTTCTTAGCTTTTATCTTTGTTTGATCAAGTAGTTTTCTTAATTTTTATCTCTATTTGCTCCAATTCCAAGAGAGTGACCACATTTATGGTTAAAAAGTCATACACTTCAAAAGTAAAAATTTATATCAATTTTTTTTTTCTTAGTTTCACATACTCCTAGGCCTACTCCTAGGTTTGCTATTATTCTTCTTTATCCACACACATATACACTTACATTAAATTATAGTAGAACTTCTATTCCGTATCCAAAAAAAAAAAATTATTATTCTTTATCATATATTTTTATTTAATTAATATTACATATAAATATAATAAGATATTATGCATTTAATGGTTGTTGTCTTACTAATCTTTAAACTATTAATAAATTTTTTAGACTATTATACGATATGGCTGTATTGTATACTAAATTGTATTTATTTTGGATTATTGTATATAATATGGAAGTTGTATTTATATATAAAAATTAATTAATTATTTTATTTTTTAATCGCCCCATGACAAATTCCTAACTCCACCACTATTGACCCCCCCGAAAAAAAATCCTGGAGCCGCCACTAAACCCAGTTTGATGCTTTATGAGAATAATAAGCACCAAAGTCTGGAAGCATATGTGCTTCAAAATCCTGTTCATAACGCTCCATCCGTCCATTCCAATTTCAACAAACATATCCATAACATTCTTCAACAATTAATACTCTGTCAATCTGCTCTCCTTCATCTTCTTAATTTATCAATCTGATGGTTCACATCAATTGGTTAATAAGCTAACTGCTATGGAAGACAAGAGGTAGAATCTTAACAGAAATCCGGCATCAAGTAGCAATAAATTTACAAGAGTAATTACAGAGTCTCTGGCATTACCTTTTACCTCTTGGTATAAACCTGGATTTGAAAGAAATAAATACATTCTTACATGACCGAAGTGACTTTGAAGCAGAAGGCTTGTAGGGGAGTCATATGAAGTATTGTAAGAAATGTAGCCTAAAGTGAATGTCATAATAAATAGCCAATTAAGTTCCCATTTTAGAGGGACTTGTGACAAACCAGACCACGGAAGCAGCTAGTCCAACTTGTTTCCCTATGTGTGTGAGTACTTTGATGTTTTTTCTTTCTACTTTTTCTGTTGTTTGCATCTAACAGATTCTGGTTATTTTGGTTATGCTTTAGAACCAAAAGAGCCACCTTAAACCATATGTACAACAACTACAACAACAAAACTTTAGTCCCAAAATTTTGGGGTTGACTATGAACTCTCAACAGAGCAAACCTTCAACATGATCCTTCCTCAAACCATAACATTAGAATCACAATCAGAGGTCAAACTATATATGTGTGTGAAGTTTATATATATATATATATATATATATATATTGACCATTATAGTTGTAATAGAGTCTGAGCCACACACAACAACCTACAACTCTACACCTTGGGAAACTAATAAGTCTGCACTTAGATGAGAACTTTATTATGTCTTTTGGAAACAATTTATTTAGTTAAAACTGAAATTTTTTTGCTGAAAATACTATAAATAAAGTTAAAAGTACTATAAAAAAATTAAAAGTTAGCTGAAATAGTACAGTGAGACCCATGAATAATATTAAAAAATATAATAAGACTTATGAATAGTAGCAAAAATAAGTTAAATAGTACAAGAAGCTGTCTAATATAAGCTATTCCAAACGCAATCTAATTTGTCAATTTGTTGAAAATCGGTTAAACTACAATTATAACTAGAAAAATTTAAAAAGTAAAGTTTTAAAAAGTTGTGCAGTATATAAGTCAATAGTTTAAAAAAGATAAAAGAAAAAGTTACGGTACTTGTTGACCATGTATTCCTCAAACACTTCATGATACTTGTTATAAAGTTGTTGACTTTAAATTTAAAGGTGTGCATATGGGTTGGGTTGAAGGCTTTTGCTAATTCGATCCACCATGGTTAGGTTGAAAAAAATCCAAACCAACCCACTTGGATCGAATTGAACCCATTTGGACAAAATTATTTTTTAATTGAGCATTATAACTACAAATAAAAGTAAATATATAACCTAATAAACTTGAGCATAGCACCAAATTAATACAAACTATTTTATTAGTGCTTCAAAGTTAATAAGATATCATATGGTTCTATCCCAACATAGTTGACAAACAAAAAAAATAAAAATAAAATTATATAATATATCTTTTAAATATATATTGAATATATGTGAGTTGGGTTAGATTAAGTGGATTTGTAAATTTGTTAATGCATACTCAGCCTAACCCATCATAAAATTTTTTGTTTGACAATCCAATTCAACCCACCAATCTCTAAAAATTGACCCAACCCAACAAATTGGGTTGGATTAGGTCGATTTTGGTAGATTAACAGGTTGACTGCACACCCCTAACCATAATCGTGAGAGGGCTTATGTTTATACACAAATTATGTAGTTATGCGCTCAACAAATTAATTAAGGAAATATAAACTCTGCCACATACTTCGAATAATGCCTTACAAGCAGTCTTGTGATAAGTGACGGAAGAAGATTCAAACCATGAACATCTTGATGAAAATGATAATAATAATAATAATAATAATAATAATAATAATAAAAATAAAAGATCCCAGTTGACCTTCATTATAGGCTATATAATAAATAACACTTAAACACCAAATACATAACATTACAAAATCATAGAGAAAGCAAAGAAAACCCTACATATTAAATTTTGATTAATTAAAATATATACCTATTGTTTGGTTTGGTCTATTTGGGGAAAAAATATTTTGTATCAAATAATACAACGTTATCTTGTATCAAAATATAATAAACAAAAGTTATGTATACGAAAATAACTACAAAAAGTTTTGAAAAATTTATTTAATATATAAGTTATTTATTTATTTATTTTTACAGTATTTAACCATGACATGCTTTCAAAAAAAAGAAAAAAAAAACCATGACATGAGTCATTGACCCGAAACCAGGATAAAGAACCCGCCAACGTTAGTTAGCGGTCGCGTGTGGAAATTTATCCACGTGCGAGGCTGGGCTATACTTTCCTGCTTCGCTCTTACCAAATTCGCAGCCTTTCTCTCTCTCTGTCTCTCTCACTCTCTGAAAAATTGAAATTACCCTAACCCTAACTTTCTAGTTCTACAGCTAAAGATTAAAAACAAAAA
This sequence comes from Quercus lobata, assembly GCF_001633185.2. Classification (NCBI taxonomy): domain Eukaryota; kingdom Viridiplantae; phylum Streptophyta; class Magnoliopsida; order Fagales; family Fagaceae; genus Quercus; species Quercus lobata. Next base: position 30,589,539 of record NC_044915.1, on the reverse strand, counting down.
ATATAAAAGAGGGGGAAAAAAAATCCTTGGTTTTCAGGTCCTTAAATGCTTTGTCCGTACAGTTCTGCCACGTTGAGCTTCCGAAACCCTAGCTTCGAGCTCGACAATGGAGGTCTCGAGGGACGACTTCTCGGAGCTAGAGATTGGGACCTCCGTCGATTCCTTCACCAGGTTCGTCGACTCGCAGAGGGAGCTCTTCCACAATCAGATCGATGACCTCCAGAGAATCGTCGTCACTCAGTGCAAGCTCACCGGCGTCAATCCTCTCTCCCAAGAGATGGTGCGTTCTCGTTTCGAATTTTCGTTTCTTGTTCTGTTCGTTTCCCAAGAAAAGAAAATTTTCAAGTGGAATTACAGTTTCTTTGTAATTTACATATAACTTCACAAACTATTACTTAATGAGAATGTGTTTCTAGTTAGCTTACCTAAGAATAGCTTACCATTTATTGAAGCTTTTTTTAGATGCTGTTCAAAGTTTCAATTTTGTATTATGGATTATGAGTTATGGTTTAATACATTTTATGCTGCAATTAGAGCTCTTTGTAATTTCAACATTACAGTGATTTTAATTCCATTTTTGTGTTTATTCAATTTTGCAGGCGGCTGGTGCTTTGTCGATAAAAATTGGTAAGTAATGGGGTTGTGGGATTGATAATCGGGGCGTGATGGTTGTGATTCTTGTGATATTCATATTCTTTGGAATGTAAAGGCAGATATTCCCAGAATGTATCCTAATTTTGACCTAACTCTTGTACTTGCCATTTTACAAGTGTTTTGGTGAGGGTCTATGTTTATATATATATATATATATGAACACACATACAAACACACGCATCTATATCTTAAGTATGCTTGTTGGTTTTAGTCTATTTCTCTTTTATGTCAGGAATGAGTTACATTTTTCAGTTGTTATAAATTATGATATTACCAAAGTGTAGATCTTTTTCAAGCAACAATGAATTTTCTGCCTTTGTAAATCTCATGTCTTTTCTTTGTTCTTTATATTTTTGCTTCTTAATAGATAAAGGCTCTAAAGCATATTTCAAGTATTTTAAAATGTATTATTTGTCACTAATTGTAGGCTAGTTTTTTACTAGACAAATTAAATGAATTGTAATGGATATTTTTGTGCTCATTTATTCATCAACGGGTTAAAACCATAGGTTAAGTTTTTCAATATGTATTGTTCTTACTTCTTTGAGTAGGTGGTTGTTGTTTTCAAGATGAACTAAATGGGCTCTAAAAGTCATTTGTGTCTTGGCCCACACGTGGTCTTTCTCTAACTAAATTGTTGATTTTGCAGGAAAAAGGCCTAGAGATTTGCTAAATCCTAAGGCTGTAAAGTATATGCAATCAGTTTTTTCCATTAAAGATGCTATTAGTAAGAAGGAATCCCGTGAGATCAGTGCTCTTTTCGGCGTTACAGTCACACAGGTTTTTTAGTTCTTATTGCCTCCCTCCTTCTTTTAAATGCTTTGAAAACAAAATGTGTGAATAACCTTTATGCCCTTCCGGAACTTGGGTAATAAATTGATGTTAATAAATAAAGCTGTACTAATGGCGTCTTTCTTCACTAATTGTTTCTTCTTTTGTTTTGTCCTAACTGGACATTTTCATTTCCCATGTAATCATCTTTAAAGATGCAGATGTAATGATTTCTTTATGATTGCAAAACCTGATTTCAGCATTTCAATTCATTCATCTGGATTGGTTAATTCTTACACCTTGGTGTTGTATTGATTTATAGGTTCGTGATTTTTTTGCTAGTCAACGTACAAGAGTAAGGAAACTAGTTCGGTTGTCAAGGGAGAAGGCCATGAGATCCAGTACATGTAAAGAACTACATGATGGTGCCCTAATAAGCTCTGACCCTATGATGCCTATTGATCCGGTTCCATTAAACTCTGTTGGTCCTGCAAGTGTTGAAGAAGCACCATCCTGCTCGACACAGGATGAAGCTTTACCTGGCTTAGATGATGAAGACAAACATTTTGTTGAAAATATATTTAATTTCATGCGGAAAGAAGAAACATTTTCTGGGCAAGTGAAACTGATGGAGTGGATATTGCAGATACAAAATTCATCAGTATTATGTTGGTACTTGTCAAATAACTTTTTGAGGTTGGCAGCTTCTTCTTGTGTTTTCGTCTTCCTTGCTTGATTTAGCCATCCTCTACCTTGTTTTGTAGGTTTTTAACTAAAGGTGGTGTTATGATTTTAGCAACATGGTTGAGTCAAGCAGCTATTGAAGAACAAACAAGTGTTCTTCTTGTAATTCTTAAGGTAAATGCAGATTTTATGCTGGTATTTACTAAATACCTGCTTTATACGTATTGCTTAAGATTTTAATGGTTAATTTGTTTTCTAGGTTCTTTGTCATTTGCCTTTGCATAAAGCTCTTCCTGTACATATGTCAGCCATACTGCAGAGTGTTAACAGGCTGCGGTTTTACAGGACATCAGGTGTGTTTTTGTGCCTTGTCACTTTGCATTTTCTCTCTCTGTCTCTCTCTCATTTTTGCTCACCTTGTATGGTTAAACTATAAATTGATGGGTTAAATATCAAGTTTGATGCTTAATTGGTGATTTGCTCTTGATACGATTGTTACTTTGCGGATTGGAATAGATATCAAGTCGAGCATAGGAATTATTGAATTTTGTCTTCCTTTCTATGTTAAACTCAGGTTTTGTTAATGCTCGAACAATGTAGTTGAGATACTTAATGCCAACAATATGATTTGAAAGTGTTAATTTTGCCCTTTTTTATGTAAATAATTTAACTTGTTTGATCTATTAATTGATTTTTTTTTTTTTGGCCGGGGGGGTGCTTTTGCTGTATTTCTTTTCGCTTCTTGTAATATTTTTGAATCTCATTTATCTGATTTGAAGATCAGACATATCAAACAGGGCAAGGGTTTTGTTGTCAAGATGGAGCAAATTATTAGCAAGAAGCCAAGCAATGAAGAAACCTAATGGCATGAAATCTCCTAGTGATATACAAAATGACATGATGCTGAAGCAGAGGCAAGTGCATGTCTTTACCTCCTACACTTGCAAGATTTGTGAAATCAGTATCCAATAATGGCACTAAATTTTTTTTTGGCAGTATTGGGGATATTATGGAGGAAGAATCATGGCAGTCCAATATGAAAATTCCTGTAAGCACTTCACAAAATTTATTATATGTATATGCTAAAAGAGGGTTTATGTTGTGTGGTGTTTCAAATTTTCCCTTCTTGCTGTACAGGAAGACATTCTTGCTCCTTTGTTCGGAAATTCAGAGAATTTAAGGTGCAGATATATTTTCTATTCTGATGTAATTTAGCTGGTTGCCCCCCCCTTCCTCTTCCTCTCTTTAACTTATATTTGGGTAGTTTGGAGGTATTAAGCTTAAATTTTCTTTCAGGAAATTGGACCCTCCACAAGCACTGAAACTGTTAACGGCATCTTCAGATGATTCAAATAGGAAGCAGATCCTAGGTGTTTCTTCCCGTATCCTTTAGATTGTTATTTTGTTTTCTTTTTGATTTTTTTTCCTTCAATATTTTAATTTAAAAAAGGACTTTTTACAGCTTTTGAAGGCTTATAAAAGAATAGTGGACAAAGAAACTCATCAGTTTAGGAATGAAATCTCTCATTAGGATTGACTTTTAATCTAAGTTGTCCCCAAACACGGGGATATCTAGTAATACTTATCTTGGTGCATTCTTAATCAAAATGTTTGTATTATTGTGTCATCTATAATATTGGCAACAGGGATTAATCAAGGGCATATTAATCTGGTGGAAATGTAATTTGAATACATTTTCTGCTATTGATTATATGTTATTTATTTCTCCTTTGATGGTTGAAGGGTTTTCCAAAAAAACCTTGGATAATTTTATTTACTAACATTTGAAACTCTTGGTCCATATACACTGGTTCAGTGACTGTCTGGTCCATATATGCACCACCTACACTATATTCCTCACCAATTATGTTTTTTGATAGTTACAATGGGGGATGGGGATTTGAAATCTTGGACGTCTTCGTTGGAAATACTAGGGAGTGCTAGTTGAGCTAAAAGGCACTTGGTTTCCTCACCAATTATCTCCGAACTTCTTCTCCAAAGATGTTTTATTTAAGTTTTGATGAAACCTTGATGTTGGAAATACTAGGAAGTGCTAGTTGAGCTACAAGACTCTTGGCTTCCTCACCAATTATGTCCAAACTTCATCTCTAAAGATATATTCAACTTCTGATGAAACCTTGATGTTTGAAGCCCTTGTAGAACTTGTTTATATAATTTTTAGTTTTTTAGTTTTAGTTTTGGAGAAGTAATAATGTTTATATAATTGCTAGTACACCAGTTATCTACATTCTTGGAGATTTCTCCTTTTTTGAGTACATGTATACTCTCAAAAGAATGTGAATTAACTAAAGTTATGTTGATAAGAAGGGTTGTTAGATAATTTTCTTGGTTTTAGAAGTTTTGGGTAATAGCTGGTTATTAATCTGTCAAATTTCGGCAATCACAAGGTGCATTTGATTCAAATGCTAATTCTTTCATGTAAGTATAACCCTCTTATAAATACAGAATATTGACAGGAGTGGTATGATTATCTTGCACAATGCTGTCACCTTTCTTGAATTGTCAAGTATGGTTTTTTGGCTGTTTATTTTTAGCCTTCTAGTTTGTGAACCCCCCTCCCCCCTCTCTCTCTCTCTTCTCCAAAAAAAAAAGTGGACATTTAGATTGTGAAATTGATTATTTATTGTCAAATCTTATGGTATTGCCAATAAATGTTTTGCAGTTCAACTCTTTAAAGGGAAAGAGGGATTCACATTTATCATTTGGACAAAATCTAGTTTGGAAGTTTTTGAAGAAAGAGGAAAAACAGAAAATCAAGTTCAAAAGTTTTATTCTTGTGTAATTTTTGTTTTTGATTTACCTTCCTATATCCAAGCAGCACAAAAGTATAAAGTAGCAATTTTAGTTCTATACCAATCTGTAGTAACCTCAATTTGATGAAAGTGATTACCGTTTAATAAGTTCATGTTGGAGAAGAGGTGGTGGATTGGATTGCTAAATTATTGGCTTCAGATTCCCTCACAACCCCTAGTTCACAATCCCCAATACCTATAATGGATACAACTCATCTCCACCTACAAAAGGAGGGTTCACTTGGCTGCAAAGGCCAATGTGGGGATTCATTTAATAATTTCATCTAAATTGGTTAAGAAAAGAAATGTTTCCCCTTTCCACTCGATTTCTTCCCTATGACACTTAAAGAAGCTGCCTCTATGTATTTCAACTTGCCAGATGGTTGTGATGCTGGACAAACTGTGACTATATTTCATTTGATGTTTCAAAATTTGAGAAATCAATCTTACCCCTGCGATTTGACCGTAATCAATATCCTAAATTAAAAGACTGGAAATAATCCTCTAAGCTTTTTCTTGTATTCTGTAATGTTTCTGTCTTAATGTCACCCCCCAAAAAAATTAAAAAAGAAAAAGTGAGAGAAGCACTTGAATGTTGCATATGCAGTTTTTATATTTATGGAAGAATTAGAGTTTATATCCTTAGCTGGTAACAGAAACCAGAGAACGCAGAAAAGTTCAGTTGGTGGAACAGCCAGGCCAAAAAATGGCAGGCAGAAGCACGCAGGCCACAAGATCAGCACCTGTGAATCAAGGGCGTCCAATGTCTGCTGATGATATCCAAAAGGCAAAGATGCGTGCTCAATTTATGCAGAGTAAGTATGGGAAAAATGGTTCTTCAAATGAAAGTAAAGAATCAAAAACTGAAGGTTTGAACAAACCTTCAACCACTCAGGCCAGCACTTTAAATCCAGTATATAAAGTTCCCGTTCGGCCTAATATTGAGGAACAAAAGAAACCTGTCATCCTCCCGTCTAAAATTTCTAATAAGGTGGAAGCTCCTCTTGATCCAAAGTTGAGAATGGATTCAAAGGAGCCCTTATGGGAGAAGTGCAGGAGGGTTCAAATCCAATGGCAGACACCACCAGGTACATCTGCTTTTAGTTCTTGTTGGTTCTTTTTTGCTATTTGCCAATAATTTGTGTAGAAAGAATATCTCTTGACAGCGAAATTACCTGACCATTTTGAGAAGTTCCCCAAATCTTATACAATACAGAGGAATATCATTAGTGCTCCCACAATTTTCACTGGAGGGAGATTCATATGCTCATTTTCAACTGCAGATGTTATTTTTTCCTAGTACCCCCTGCAACTGCTTTCATTTGCTTTAAAAAAAAATTATTTATTTAAATTAAATTAAATTAAATTTAAAAAAAAAATTTATGAATAGGATCAGAATCACAAACTGTGCTATTTTTCTGTATTAAACTTGAGAAATGTGATGTCCACAACATTTTCACAATAAATTCTAAGTGACAAGTTGTTATAGGTTATTATTAGTGGGCAAAAATGTAATTTCAGGGGTAGAGTTCAAATTAAAACTAATAACAACTTACCACCTATGATTTATTGTGAAAGTGTTGTGAAAATGTTGGGGATGTAGCATTTTTCATTAAACTTAAGCATTGTTTCAGTTGTATACACTTTCTTTTTTGTTCCTATGTTTTTCTCAAGTAATTTTAGAAAGAAAAATGTACCTCAACAGTCTCTTGATATTTAATGAAATTAAAGTATTGGGACCATTTTGGGGCAGGATACTTTGCTAAAAGTTGGTTAAAGTATATCCGTACCTAGAAAAATGGAGGTTTTAAAATGTTTTACACAAGTAAATAAGCTAAAAAACCTAAAAGAAAAAGTTGATGGCAAATGCACACAAGTTTGAAAATTTTGGGCACCCCTGACCCTCCATTTTTATTTTTTATTTTGTTTTTGTGTCAGAATATTAAATTCTTGGCTTATTTTTTCCCTGTACTTTTGTCTACACTATGGCTTAGACTTTCCTTTTAAATACATGTGCTATTGTACCTTGGACTTCACGGATTGCTTCCTGAATCATAATGACCTTGCTCGACAATGGATCAGAACTAATTAACCCAATTAAACCAGTGTATCTTCTGAGGATTTTATAAATCATCAAAAAATTTATTGGATTGTTGGGCAAAAGATGTTCATATGTGACATGTGTAGTAGTTGAATATGGTCTTTAAATTTTCTCCATTCCCTTAGACTTTCAGCATGAGTATCATTTAAATATTTCAACTGGGGTAAAAATTCCACCTCTGCTGATGTAAGTGCTCGGTAAATTATGCACGGCTGCAAATCCTTGTGATGGAGCAAACTCTATTGGGAGCATGCCGTTGCTTCAATGGTATCATTGCTGGGAAGTTCTCTAGTGGAGAAGATGTCTTGGCTGGTGGCATAAATTTGTAAAATTGTATGCGCGCGTAATGAAAATAAAATTGTTCCGTTCTCTTTGTCCTAGCATATAACTGAGTTTATAGAGACTTTACAAGCTTATTTCACATCTTCAGATGAGGTCCCCCCTTCCTCTTTTATTTATCTGATGATTTTAGTGACAGCTTGTGTTTTACCATTGACTTAAATAGTTAAAAACCAGGAATTTGAAATTGAATCATTCCTTTCCCATGCAGTGTTTTGAATATCCCATCACTTTGCCGCTCAATGATGAGTGTGGTTTTCATCTTGCAAATTTGAGCACTGATCTGGGTTTTAGTTGTGGTTGAAACGATGTCTAAGGTCCATAGTGGTTTTTCTTTCTGTCTTGTAGTTGAAGCCAAATTGTGGGATGTCATTGACTGTGAGACTAAATGTACATGTTTGCAGTATATAGAGCCGCAAAATCTTCTAAGCCTTTTAATTTATAGTAGGCATCAAGTAATGATTAGAGGGGTTGGTACCTTGGTATGGATGTCTTCAGATGTTAGTATAAGATTAATCCCACTTAAATGTAAATTGTTACCAGTTTTCAGATGTCACTCATGTCTAATTACAATTAACTTAAATGGCTTGCTTTCACTAACAATTGGCTAGTTAATTATCTTAAAAAAATTTAACAGTAACTTTTTAATCTAGCTGGCAATTAGCTGGCAATTTCTGATTTGTTAATATCCTTTAGGCCATTGGCAATATGACACCTGGATCAATCACTATTAGCCTTGTTCATACAAATTTTACTACAAAATATTTACAAACTAATGTTGCAATGAATGTGATTTGTGATAAATGTTATTGGTGCCACTTCAACAAGATAATATATGATGAATTTTTGAATTAGTTATTGTGATTTGTGAGACATAAGGTTTTTTTTTTTTGGGAACATCAGTTTGTAAGATATATGGAGTAAAATTTGTAATATATTCCTAACATCACCCCTAGCTAAAATTATGACCTTTAAAGGGAATGGCCGCATAAGCTTTCTGGATATACAACCTTTACAGGTGCAAAGCAGTCCATTATAGACGTCAATAATCTTTTAATCTAATCTTCACTTTGTTTTATTGTTTTTCCTTCTGCCCATTATAGAAGACAACGCCCAGTTAATAAAGTCCCAAGATTTTCCACTATATTTTGTGGTGTAATCATAAACGCAATACTTTTACCATTATCTTCATTTTGTTTTAATGTTTTTTCTCCTACCCGTTATAGAAGACAACGGCCAGTTAATTAACTCCAAGTTTTCTCCACGTATATATTGTGCAGTAATCATGAACGCAGTACTTTTTACTATTTGGAAATTATCTTGGTTTTTCTCATCCTCTCCAGGCTTCGTGTGAATTCTTTTTTAACTTCAGGACTGTTTTTTGTGTTTCAATAACCTTTTCTGCAAAATTCAGCCTTTTGTGTCCTTTTCCTTTCTGCAGAAATAAGACTCAATGATCATTGGAGTGTTGGTGGTGGTGAGAATAGCAAAGAGGTTGAAGTCCAGAAAAACAGAAACCGCCGTGAGAAAGAAACTATCTACCAAACAGTCCAGGAAATACCATCTAACCCCAAGGAACCGTGGGACATTGAAATGGATTATGATGACACATTGACTCCTCAGGTCCCAATTGAACAGCCGCCCGATGCTGATAGCTTGGAAACACAGGTTGCTACTAATCAAGTTGTAAACAATGCTGTTTCTTTGGCAACCCCATCGAGTCAAGTTTCAAGTACAGCCGAACCAGATTTAGAGTTGCTTGCAGTGCTGCTAAAAAACCCTGAATTGGTATTTGCTTTGACTTCTGGCCATGCTGGCAATTTATCAAGTGAAGAAACTGTGAAATTGCTTGATATGATCAAGGCTGGTGGGGCTGGTTTAGTGGGCAGTTTTAATAGTGGAAGAGTGGAGGAGAAGGTCGAAGTTTCACTTCCATCTCCAACTCCTTCTAGCAATTCTGGAACGGTGGGTCACCCGGGCTCATGCTCCAACTTTTGGCAGATATCTCACGTAATTAATAATTATTGCTAAATTAGCAAGGGTGACACTATTTGCTCTCAACTTTGTCAGTGCCATTGTGAGCAAATAGTGCTGCCTCTTGTAAAGGCATCAATCAGACCAATAATGAAATGAAATTTCATGCTTTTAGTGGGCACGACCAGTTGGTGTGGAGAGTGGGGATAAGATTCATCCCAATTTACGAGTGTGGGTCCATATCTGTGGACCCCATGTTTGGGATACATTTTATGAAATATTCCCCATAAACCATCTGAACTGAGTTTATATGGATATTTATGTACATCCAAAAATGTCTTTGCCAGTTGGAATTTGATGTGTAGTCTAAAATAGGAACAAAGTTAGTTCATTTCTGGCATCGAAATTTTCCTGCAATGGTAAATCCCTGTGTATTACCGAATTCATAGGATCTCGTGCTAATAATTAGTAAATAATAATTTATTGTTAATAAAAAAACCTTAGTAATAATATATAAAAAATATAATACAGTTAATTGCTACTGGTTCATTTTTTTATATATTTAAATTTTAGGAATTTAAATTCTCGCTATCTAATTTATTAAATCTTTTGTCCCCAATAATATTGCAGAGTGGATGGAGACCTGAAGTTGCCAAGAATCCATTTATGCAGCCAAGCTCAGTAGCTAACAGAGTTGCCTACACTTCGCCAGGAGTGGCTACCACCAGCTTGATGCTGCCTCAAGCTACAGAAGCTAATCTCATTCCACCCCAACAGTCCTCATCAATGGCCCAACAATTTGCAGCAGCAATGCATACTTACTCACTCCCTCAAACAACTGCCAACATACCTGGAAGGCAATTGCCTTCTCTGCACCCAGCAAGATCAACACCAGCATCGGAAATGGTTTTAACCTCGAGGAATTCTTCCTCCATGGGCGCTTCCTTGCGTAACTTTTTGACTACAGCTGCACCTTCTGCACTGCAGATTGAAAGCACAAGTAATATAAAACCAGCACCTGTATCTGTCACACTGAATACACCCGGGAGAGCACATGCTTCCTTCCCGCCACAGCCAACACGGTCACAAACACACTCCCAATCACTGCATCGATCATCCATTTTGTCTGAGCCTCAGCCACCTGCACCTTTATACCCTTCGAGGCCACCAATTGGAAAAATGGACCCTGTCTCTGATTCTTGGAGAGCTAGCCAGGGTCTGCCTCCAAATTATCATTCTCAAGCTAATCAAAATAACTATAATTCATTGGGTGGGGGATCTAGGCAGCCTGTGTTGCAGCCAGGTCCTTTTTTGGACAGAAATGAATATGTGGCTCAAGAACAATATGAGTCATGGAGTCCAGATAATAGTCCTACTAGAAGTACAGACTACATGATGGGAAGGAATTTCCCGGAACCCAGAATGAACCCCGGATGGAATAATAGGCCCGACCGGTCTAGACAACGGGGAAACTTTTCTGGATACCGGGACCATAATAGGTATGGAGACAGAAAATGGCGTGACAGGAGGCATTGAGTTTGTACTTAAATTCCATCTTGGTCTTATTAAACTTACCTGACTGGCTATATTCTGATATAGAGTTGGATTTGTGAATAGTGGAGGTGGAGTTGGAGGTTTCAGGCTTGGAATGGGTTTTGGGATGACGACAATGTTAGAATGAAGTAGATTTTGTTTACGCCATTGCAATGCAGGGATCCAAGATGTTCATAATTTATTGATTATTAAATGGGTTAAAGCATCTAAAGGCTTTCCAACATTTCATATTTTCTTCTCCCTCCGATATAATAAGCGAGTAAAGCTTGGGCTGGGCTTGTTTGACCCCGAACTTAAATTGGAAAACTGGGCTTGTTGATATAAAGAGTTGACGCATCTCAAAAACTTTGGTTTCCAAAAGTACAATTAAAAAAAAAAAAAAACGTGATCATATTCCAATTTGATTTACTATTTTGCTTTGATTTTCAGCATTAAAAATAAGAATAAAAATTATGGGTTCCGTTGCCTTGTGAGCCAGGTCAAGAGTTGTAATTTCAACATTTTATGATTATAGCTCTGCTTGAAGCTGTCATTGAAAAGCTTGAGCACATGCATAAATGGACAGAATATTCTTACATGTTGTGAACTGAATGGCCCAGCATGGGGCCTGGATTCGACCCGATCTTGATTATGGGTTTATGGGATTTGAAGTTATTACAGTAGCATTAGCAGAACTAGGAAGGTTTTATCTTGAGAAAGTTGTCCTGAGATTCGCCTGTATTAAAAGAGTAATGCTAGAAGTATAACTTTTGCTAAACTTGCTCACGTTGCAAGTTATGAGTGATAGGGTACAAATGGTGGGTTCATGTGGATTCACAATTTCACTTCTTATGACTTGCCATATGAGCAAGTTGTGGTCTTTATATTACAGATATTAAATATCAATTGATATTTTAGCTAAATGATAAAAAATAATTATCATGAATATGACACTATAAGTTAAAATATCATCATATCTATATTAAAAAAAAATCACCTTTAACAGGTGAAAAGAAGAAGAAGAAATATGATCTTCCTTTTATTAAAGAAATGAAAATGATTGTGATTCTAACTATTTTAGTTAATAAAATTTATTGTCATCTAATAAAGGATTTAGAATTGAATTCCTATTAAAAAATAAAAAGAATTGGCAATTAGGGCACCAAAAATTTAATTGTTATCCTATGAAAAAGAAAATCCACATTATTTTAAAAAATAAGGTTATAATTTTCACCAAAAAAAAAAGAGAGAAAAAAGTTAGAATTCACTACCCTACTCAATGAGAGCATCCGTAGCCGCTGTTGCAAAAATTATGCCATTTTACCACACTAAAAGTATACTTTATTATTTTACCATATCATTTTACAATATTCTATTTATCAAATGTTCTATATCTTTACCACTTCATTTAAATATTATTTTTTAATTCTTATTTTATTCTTTCTTTATTATTTGTTCCTAACGGTAATATTTGTTCCTAAACAGTCATATTTTCTTATATTCTTATTCTAACGGTAACATTTTCAAACAATCTTCTTAATTCAACTGTCATATATTTAAAAAAAGGATATTTTCTTAAGCATTTTTTTTAAAAAAATAAAAAAACCTTAGAACCTGTCACCTTCAAAATAAAATAAAATAAAAACTCAGAACTTGGGGACTTCAAAAAAAAAAAAAAAAAAAAAAAAACCTCAGAACCTATCACCTTAAAAAAAAAATTGAGAAGAAGGCACATCCAAATGTCAATATCATCCGAATATCAATATCAATATCATTGTAAAACATCAAAAGATAAGCAATTCATCATTGCCGTATCAATATCAATAGCTAAATCCAAATCTTTGTTTATAAAGTACTAATTGCAATTACACATCCGAATCCCTACAAACCAAAACAAAACGAGAAAAGTTTTTGTGTCAATACAAGAAGGGAATTACAGCTTTTCTTCCCTTGGGATAATCCTTCCCAAAATAGTTTGGACAACTCACAAGCTCAAACAAACCTCCTCTTGGCACCCTGTAACCTTTACCTTCCTTTTTCAGAGCCACCAAAACTCCATCTGACCAAACATTCAAAAGCCATCACCTTCATAATCTTGATACTGAGACACCCTGTCAAGGCTCATATCAAAAGCCAAAAACATATGCAATCTAAAAGCCAACCTGTCAAGTTGAAGTTGTTTCAACTGAACTAAACTACCAATGTAGTCCATAGAAAACTTACACAAATAACTCATATCCAATAACATTAACTCACACAAAACCCATTGAATTAAACATAGTTGAGCTTGCCACTTCCTTGATGACAAATGGTACTTAAATTTAACACAACCAAACAATTGGCTAATACTAAACTTAACACAACAAAACAACATAGCCAATGAGTTTTAATGGTAGCTTCATAAACAAAATGAAACAAATAAACCAAATCAAAAGTTTTAATGGCAACTCCATAAAGAAGAGGAGACAAATAAACAAAACAAAAGTTTTCATGACTCTCCTTGTAATTGCCATAAATGTTCAACGAGATTCATTTGGAGTTGAGAATGAACTTCTTAATTCCTAATGCATTGATGAACTTGAGTAAACTCCGTAAATTCATTTGTCGACTCACGTGACATTGGTGTACATAAAATCTCATCAATTTGTTCATAATCTAAGTCCATTGCTTCAACTTCATCTCGCTCATCTTCAATAATCATGTTATGAAGAATTATGCATGCTTTCATAATGTCTTATAGTGTTTCATGATAGAAAAACTGTGCAGGTCCACGTACAATTACAAATCGTGCTTGAAGCACTCCAAATGCACACTCTACATCCTTCCTATATGCCTCCTGAGCTTTTGCAAATAATTTTCTTTTTGCTCCTAGTGGCCTTGGGATTGTCTTCACAAATGTTGACCATTGTGGATATATGCTATCGGCAAGATAGTATCCCATTATGTAATCATGACCATTGATTGAGTAATTAGCTGCAGGAGCACGTTCTTGAGCAAGCTCAGAAAATACATGAGACCGCTCCAACACGTTTATATCATTATTTGACCCAGGTAATCCAAAAAATGAGTGTCATATCCAATGATCATATGAAACCACTGCTTCCAAAATAATACTTGGCTCACAAATATGACCACAATACATCCCTTTCCATGCAGTTGGACAATTTTTCTATTTCCAATGCATGCAATCAATACTTCTCAACATGCCTGGAAATCCACGGTTTTGGCCATGGGCTAATAATCTAACGATGTCTTCATTGTTTGGTGACCTCAAGTATTCCTCTGAAAGAATGACAATCATTGCTGCAACAAATTTTTTCATACTAGTTATTGCAGTAGATTTTGCTATTCTCACATATTCATCCATAGAATCAGCTACTATTCCATAAGCAAGTATCCTAAGTGCAGTGGTCATCTTTTGAAGGGGAGATAGACTAAGCTTTTTGGCAGCATTTCTTTTTTGGATAAAGTAAGGTTCATGAGCTTCTACCTTAAATATGATTCGAAGAAAAAGAGAACGTCTCATTCGAAATCTCCTTTGAAATAATTCGGGAGGATATATAGGTTCTTCGGCAAAGTAGTCATCATAAAGCCTTCTATGGCCTGCCAAATGATTATGATCGATATACCGACGATGCTTATGTTGTGATGTCGAACCCATGAGAAGTTTTATAATTATCTCATCTTCATCTAAGTTATCATCAAGCAATTCACGAAAAAAAGAACAACCCATGGAGATAAACTAGAAGAAAATATTAGAAAGCAATTATCAATATAGATGCAAGAAACATAATATGAAATGAAATCAATAATTTTAAAAGAAGGTTTGATTGCAATTAAGATGTTATTGCAGGTTTAATGTTTAATTGTCATTATATCATCCCCTAAGCCACAAAGCTTTGATGCAATCTAGTTATATGACCTTGTAAATGGGCAAGCTCCTAAATGTTTTAGATTCTAATCCTCTTTTTTTGCTTTTTCCTTCCCTATGAGTACTTCCTGTGCATAAGGGTTGCAATCACATTTTGCCACTTTTTGAATGATTTTTATTTACCTATCCATCACCATAGATAAATCATAATCATGTTGACAACTAAAAGCTCTTGCCCTTAATAAATTTGCCTATTTCATTCTTTTCTTTTCAAATATTCATCATGAAATATAGTAGTCCTAAATTTCAAAACTATTCTTGAATAACGTAAGCCTCTTTCTCTAGCTATAATATGCAGGCCACTAGTAAGATATGATCCAGGGTCCCCCTATTATTTTCCCTTATTATCCTAGTCAAAATGATGTTTTTTATCCTTAACATCTTAGCCTAGCTATCATAAGTTGAACAACAAAGCACAAGACCAACTTAACCAAGGCCACACCCCAACAATAAAAATAAAAACCTTATAAAAAATAAACTTTTATCCATTGTTTATATGTAAAACGATTAATCAAAACTCTCAGGAATGATAGACCACCAAAAATAAAAAACAAATAAAGTAACAAATTATAGATTTTATATGATATGTGCTTATTCTTTTATATGTACCATACCATCACAATACTATGTTCATGAATGTTAGCTATAACTAGTTACACATTTAATTGGTCAATCCATAAACACAAAAGGATATATAATCTTTTATCATATATTAACATAAATAAAATAAAATAAAAAATTAATTTCCAGCATTTGCATGTCACCTAAATGTTCGACATACTGGCTTATTCTTGACAAATGTTTCACATAATCCCTTATTTTCATGCAATATCCCCCATTTGCTATCATCTATCACACATATATATCTAATACCTACTACACAACCTTAACCAATGTAAAACTGCACACTACTGCAATGCTCCACTGATACTACTACATTGCAGCAGTCACTAACACAGCATACAACATACAACACCAAAGCAGAATCAGGGCACTTACACACTGGCCTCTCAGCCCAATCAATAGCGTCAATAGCACAGCACCAGCATTAAGCATGACAGTAATATAAAATCAAATATAGAAAATACACGATATCTTATATAAGCTAAAATGTTAGGATTACTTACGTGGTAGTGGCCTACTAGAATCTATAACGAAATCACATAATAAAAGAGTCAAAAACTTTTGCTAAGATCACAAAATACATATGAAGGCCTAAAATCAGCTACACCTAAAAAATGCCACAAAATACATATCAAGGCCTAAAATTAGTTACTACCAAAATAAGGTTAAAACAAGACATCACCACCATCATCTTGACCCAACGAATGACTTGATCTTTGTTTTGCAAGGATTTCCTTTTTGAGTCCATCATAAAAGGTTCTTTGGTCTTTGTTCATGCCACTTGTGTCTAGCGTCATAATTCTTTCATTCTCTTTCAACTCTTGCAAGCAAACCTTTTCCGCTTTGATACATACTTTCTCTTTTTTGGTTGCACAACCTTCTTCAAGAATTTTTATTTTCTTTTTCAAATATTCCATTGCAATATCTTTCCCATTATCTTCTCTCTTTCGATTAACATTTTCAGCTTTTCTACCTATTGGTCTCTCAAAATCCATAATGCCATTAACCCCCCTTTCTTGATCTATTGAATCTGGAGTTTGAGGCATTTCTTTTCTTGATTCTTCCCTAGGCATAGTAGATGCCCACTTTGGAAAATCCTTCAAGATTAGCCAACAATGTTCAAATTGAAAAAAGTAACCGTGAATTTCTTTAAACAAGTCCCTTGCTTTCTCAATCTAAAAAAAATTAAATAAATATAACATAATTAGTTTTTTCAAACAATTCATTTGTGTTGTAAATCTAAAAAAATTAAAGACCATTGCAAAATTTATACCTTGTCATAAGCCGTGGTTCCACTTTCATTCTTTGCTTCAATTTTAGCTAAGGACCCACAAAATTTAACTGTTTTCCTATTAATCATTCACCATCAGGTTGTTAGAGATAAAGTACTACGTGTAGAATCAGTCTTGTGGTCCTTAAAGTATTTTACAACTTTGCCATAAAATGTTGTTTTATGTTACTCATTACCAAACAGGATCAACATTGGTATCGAGCCATGTTACTACAAGTAGCTTGTCTTCCTCAGCACTGAAGTTGACACCACGTGTTGATTTTTTCTTAGAAGTGGCAACTTCATCATTCAGTGAAGAATCTTCGACTAATAGGGGACTAGTTTTAGATACAACAAAAAGTTCATCCTCAAGAGAAATATTCCCCTGTATGATATCAGTGAATGATGAATAATTTCTTGAGTCTATGCTCTAAATAGATATGTAGATAAAAATAATTTAGATAGTCCAAAGAGGGCCCCCCAAAAATAAAAAATCAAATGTATATCTAAATGCACAAAAACAGGAATTATTGTAAACGATTTATTAATATATATATATATATATATATGGCTTCGTGAAATTGTGACCGATAGGTTCACCTTTAATACACACAGAGACACTTGTGAATCCACGCTTCACTCTTTATCATTCTAAATTCTAAATGATAGAATTAGATCTTTGGTGCATATGGTTTTAGCCTAAATGCTGGAATTAATGAAACAAATACATAACACAACACACAGCACACAACACATATGAACTAAGAAGATAGAGAGAATAGAAGTAGACACCGAAATATCGAGAGAATCACATAGAAGACGGAGAACTTACCTGTACGCAGTAGATGTAGAACGACGAATCGGTGATACCGAGATTGAACAAAGAATCGGCGATGGTAGAGAGGATTTCGGCGACTCTGAGAATAGCGATTTGGCGACTCTGAGAATAGCAAATAGCAAATCGGCAACTCTGAGATAGAACAGAGAAGAAATTAGCGACTTTGAGATTCTTGAATTGGCGACTCGGAGAAGAAGAGAACAGCAAATCGGTAGCGTCAGAGATAGAATAGAGAGGAGAGAGCGAACAAAAGGGGAAAGGGAAGAAGAAAGAGTATGGGAGAGTGGAGATGGAGGCGGTGAATAGCTGAAGGAGAAGAAGAAAGAGATATGTGAGAGAGTGGAGATGAAGGCGGTGAATAGCTGAAGGAGAAGATGAAAGAGATATGAGAGAGAAAGAAGAATAAAAAAAGAATAAATTCATATGCCACACTCGTTCCGTACCGTGGCAAATTTGTGACTCTACTGTAACATGTTGCAAAAAATATGAGATATGATACATCTGATAAATGGGGTCAAATGGTGTTTGGTGTACCAAATGTGCCAAATATTTAGCATTTGACACATATGGGACCTCTGCTGTAGGTACTCTAACTAAGTTGAGCTTAATGAGTTGATGAAAAAATTCCTAATAGTGTGTGCATACACTGTTTTAGGTTATGTTAACAAATGCTATTAAAGTAATTGTTTTTTTTTTTTTGAAACCAAACTGAAACTTTCAATCAAAGCAGTCAAGTGAAGTTACACTAAAAAACAGAGCACAAGCTACAGAATAGAGTGTAGCAAAAGGAGGTACACAACAACAACCTAGACCATAACTTAGACTACTTTTAAACCGTTCCTTTAGCTCTAGCCATGTCTTCTATCCAATCAGGAATAATTGAAGTCCAGACATGTTCCTCAGTAGATTGTTTTGCAAGTTGTGCAAGTTCATGGGCTATTTTGTTGCCATCCCTCCCAATATGTCTGACTTTTGCCTCCTAGAAGTTAGGAAGATTTTGCAGAATACCTCTCACAATATGGCCAACCATACTTCTCACCTCCTTAGCCTCAATAGCTTGAATTGTCTGCATCAAATCCCCTTCAAAAATGGTCTTTTCCAAGCCCAGATTTTTTGTTAAGATGATTCCTAGTTTCATAGCTATGGCTTCTGTTTCCTCCACAACCATTCGTCCCAATAGAGGAATGCATTTTGCTGCCACCACCTTTCTTTCCCAATCTCGAATTATAACTCCCACACCGGAGTGGCCATCAACAGAGGGAACAACCCCATCCACATTTATTTTGAAGAAACCCACAGAGGGGGGTGTCCATGCTTTCTCATTTCTTTGAGGATTGTTTATATCCTAGTTCCTGGTCCCCTTGAAATCCTTTATCTTTTGGATTGCTGTCTCCCAAATGTAATCCTCAAAAACACCTTTTCCCTCATGAACAACTTGATTTCTATTGTACCATATCATCCAGGCTACACCAAAGAAGATTTCCATGTCCCTCTGAGATCCTTTTTCTAACAAATATAAGACCAAATTCAGGCTTCTCTACTACTTTCCTAGCCAAAAAATATGCAATTTTCACGGTGAAGATTCCTTTTTTATTTCCCACCCATATTAATTGGTCCTCCTGTGTGTAGTGAGGGATTGGGATGCTGAGAATATTTTCCACTTTAAAGGCAAGAAAAATTCTGTCTAGAGTGTCCTTTCTCCATCTTCTCGTGTCTTGGTCAATTAAGATCGAAACCATAGGGAAGTCTCCAAAATCTTCCCTTGGGGAAATGACTTTATAAGTTGTTGGTGTTGGCAACCATCTATCATCCCATATATGGATTGTCTTCCCATTTCCCACTCTCCATCTTGTTCCTTGCTGAATAATCTTTATGCTCTTGTGAATGCTTCTCCAAGCATAAGATGGGTTGTTGCCTATGCTTGCATTTAAGATATCACCATTAGGGAAGTACAATGCTTTGTACATGCGCGCCATTAGCGATGTGGGATTTTCCAACATCCTCCAACTCTGCTTTGCCAGCATAGCCAAGTTGAAGGAGGGGTTTCAATCTATTTGCAAGAACCTTTGGCACAATTTTGTATGAAACATTATAGAGGCTTATTGGTCGGAATTCACTTATCTTTGTTGAATTATTTATTTTAGGAATGAGGGCTATGTTTGTCTTGTTTAACTCAGTTATGGGGGCATTGAAGTTAAGAATATTAAGGACATTTTTTATTACATCTTCCCGAATAATATCCCAATACTTTTGATAAAAGATGGCAGACATACTGTTAGGGCCTAGCACATTTGTTGGGTTCATTTGTCGGACGGCTTGAATAACCTCCTCCTTTTGAAATTCTTTTGTTACGTCTTCATTCATTTTCCTAGTAATCCTTCTCAGTATCAGATTTGCTACTTCCATCGCTCTAGTTGGGAATGAGGTAGAGTACAACTCTTTGAAGTAACTCACAACAATGTTTGTAATGTCTGTTTTTTCTTCACACCAATTCCCTTCTGCATCAAGTAAGCCCCTGACTTCCTTCTTCTTCATTCTCTGAGATGCTTTGTGATAAAAATATTTTGTATTTCTATCACCAAGGGTTAGCCATTGGACTTTGGATCTTTGATTCCACTTGATTTCTTCATTATCTAGTATTTCATTGATTTCCTTCCTTAGTGCATTAATTTCTTCTCACCTAGTTCCATCCCTGTCAGCCTAGACTAGTACTTGTAACTACTTTATCTTCTCATTTATCATTCGTACATCATGCCTAAGGTCAGAACTGTTTCATCTTGTCAAACCCGTAGCGCAAACTCTCCGGCCTTCAGCAAGTTCACTAGCCATTTGAAAACCTGAATGATTCTTCCAAGTATCTTGAATTATCTCCTTGCATTTATCGTGTCTAACTCATGCTGCCTCAAAATGGAATCTCCTCTTTCCCCTTCCTTGGATATTCCTTTGGTTTGTTAGAACTAGAGCGCACTGATCTGAAGTTGAATTTATTACATGGAGGACCTTAGCATCTCTGTATTGATCTTTGCATTTTGTTGTAGTCAGCACCCTATCAAGTTTTAATCGAATTCTTTCCCCAGCTAACCTTTGATTACACCAAGTAAAATCTGGTCCCTCATATCCAAGGTCCAGAAAGTCATAAACATTAACTACTCTTCTAAACCCTCCATTTGCGGTTGGGGTCTCTCTGAGCGTCTCCATTTCTCGAAACTTGATAAGATTTCATTAAAATCCCTCATACAGACCCATGGCATCTGAAATTGAGAATTTAGGAATTGTAGTAACTCCCAAGACTCCTTCCTTTGATTTGTATCTGGGTTGCTGTAGAAACCTGTGATTCTCCATTTAAAACCAGATGTAGGATCAGTCACTATTGCGTCTATGTGGTACCTAGTATAACTTTTAAGCTCCACATTTAGATCACTTTCCCATAACATGGCTATTCCACCACTTCTTCCCTAGCTAGGAACAATTACTCCATTTAATAAATCTACCTTCGCCATTATTCCCCTCATCCTTCTCATTCTAGCTTTTGTCTCCATCAAGAATACCAATTTAGGGCACCATCGTTGGACAAGATCGCGCAACGCTCGAACTGACCGGGGGTTCCTCAGCTCCCGGCAGTTCCAGCTTAAGGTATTCATGGCTCTCGGCGGTGCTACTTTGTAGACACTGCTGATAGATCAAGGGGGATTGATTCATTACCACAAAGCTTTTCTGCCTTCCTGCATCTGCCTCTTCCTCATCTGCCCATAGAGTCTGCTTTACACCCACTATACTGCTAGCTACATCCCTTCCTATTTCATTTTCTTTGTTTTGACTACGGGTTAGCTTCTTCAAATTACCCTTCTTTTTCTCGACTTTATATTCCTCATCATTATTTTCCTTCTCTATACTAAGCCCAAAGTCCATTTTATCTGGGCTAGTGACTTCCTAGAACTCCTTATTTTGTGTTTCTTCTCGGCCCATATGTATTACCCCACTTACCCCAATTTCATTTCCTATTGTTGACATAGAACTATGTGCCAGCCCCATATTTTGATTTTTTTTTTCTTTCCCTTTTTTGTGTTGGATATTTTCCCCTATTTTCCTTGCTCCTATCCCATCATTTCTACTATTTTGAATTTGAATTTGACATACCTCTTGCGTGGCATGCTTACCTTTCTCTAACATCACTAAGACAAGACTTCCTCTTTTTTCATTTCCAAGATTTTCCCCGGAGTGTGCATCGCCAAGGGAAGTAGAATAGCCACCGTCTTTCGCCCCCACTGGCATCCTTTCTTGCATTGCCATGTCATAATCTTGCTGGTTTATTGGATTTCTACTTTGTTCTTCTTTTGACAATCTAGCTTTGCTTCCTCTTTGAGCCCTTAACCATTCACCATATTGCAGAATTTGATTCGGTTGGTCACTTTTTTTGCAGTGTCGCTCGTCATGCCCCATTACTACACACCTAAAGCAGAAAATCGGCAACCTCTCATACCAAAATTGGATGTAGAAACTCTCCCCTTTGGGCTAGCTACTTTTCCACACCTTCTTAAGGGTTTTTTCCAGTGGAAGATTCACCTTTATTCCCATGAATTTTTCTTGATCTGACATCCATGATCTTGTATCCACTGCCATAAAGATCTCCAAATTGCTGCCTATCTCATTTCCTATCTTCTTTGTCATCATATCAAAAGGCAAACCGCAAATTTGTACCTAAAAAGGGGAGTGGGTAAAAGAGATATTGTTTGCCGTCATTCCCCTCTCCCATCTTTTGAGCAACAAGAGATTTTTTGCTAAGTTCCATGGCCCATTTGTTTCAACCCACCTTAGTTGATATTCATTGGCAAACTTGAATTGAAGGATATCATTTCCAACTTCCACGATTTTCAAATCCTGGCCTATTTTCCAAGCAATCCTTAAAGTGTTCTTTAGAGCATGTAGGTTTTGCTTTCTGTTCGTCAAAAGCTTCCCCATCAGGCTTTGAGAGCACTCCTTTATTACTTGTGCTTACCTTCCTCTGAGATTGAGATTTGCAACTCTTCTTCTTCCGTTAGCTGCATGTTCTTCAAGACTTCTATTAGCTCTTGCTCCGTGACTGTGGATATTACCGTGTGATTTCAAAACCTTTCCAATGATTTTGAGGCCACCTAATCAGAATTAAAAGCTTTGAATTAGGGCCTTAGAGATCGCTCCTATAGAGGAAAGAGAAAAAGCAATCGAGAGAAAAAATAACACTCGAGCGAGAGAGCACTCCTACGTGGCAGAGAGAAAAGTTGTTTGTGGTAGAGAGAAAAGTTGTTAAAGTAATTGGTAATAAGTTATTTTTAGAAAGTTTTAATACTACTTTTATAAAAAAAAAAAAAAAATATAAAAAGTTATAAAATTTTCTTAAATTTTTTTAAAAAAAAATTCTAAATTAATGTCAATTTAGTATTACACACACTTTACAAGTGACACTGCCCAATTTAATATTGTTTCAATTATTTATTCACTTTCTTTAATTTATAATATTATTTTACTTCCTCAAGAATCTCAGACGGTGTGTCTGTCAGATACCCGCCTTCTTCTTCTTCATCATTATTTCCACAATCCTTTGAAGATTTAAATTACTTCACCAAATATTCAGACACAAAAACCCAAAAAAATGGGTTTTAGATTCCACAATCTTAAATCCCTATACAGAACTTCAATGTCAAAACTGTCACACACCAATACCCACATGAACAAGAAATTCCACCCAAACCCCATAATTTTCCATACTTTGAATTCCCATCTCCAAACTCTCTCTGACTCTGACTCTGAAAACCACAAATACAATCACCCAGTTTACAAAATCCCCAAAAGGTGGCATCTGGGCCATTCCCACCATGGCCATGATCAGGAGGAGCAAAACCAACAATATGGGAAGGAGGGTGAGACTATATTCCGGTTGGGTCTAGCTGCCGACATTGGTTTGGCTACTGGAAAAGCCTTCACTGGCTATCTTTCTGGTAGCACTGCCATTATTGCTGATGCTGCACATTCTGTTTCCGATGTGGTAAACTTTAAAGTTTAAAGCCTGCCCATGTTTTGTTTTTGTGTTGAATGGTTGATATTGTTATTATATCTTGTTGCTTTCTCATGTTGTTTGTTGTGGTGAATTGCGGGAGCTATGGAATTGTGTATGTTGTGCAACTTAATATTGAAAAAAAAAAGTGGGTGATTTATATTATTGCATAATGGAATGTTTGTATGAGCGGGTAAATACAGAAGATCTTTTTTTGTTTTGTAGTTTTCGCAGTTTCCACTTTAGAAACAAATAATCTGACCAAGAAAAAAAAAAGGAGGCAAATGTTAATTGCATTGCTAGTTTTCAATTATCTTTAACATTATGTTTGTTTTGATGGATATCATTTTTCAGAAAATGTTAAAATGTTAGGTGCAACAACAGCAACAGCAACAACAACGAGCCGTAATCCCAAATATTTGCAGCCGGCTATGGATCCTTAAAAGAAAAATAACATATAAAGGGCTATTTTTTTTTTTTTTTGGGCTTTTAAGAAGTGGAAAACAAGTTTCACCACTCCCTTCATTCATTTGTGCTGTCAGTGCCACCCCCACTGCTACCATGCCACCATCATGCCATTTCTGACACTACCATCAGCTACACCTCCATTGCCACTACACCACTGTTGCTACCACCATCAAGAGTGGGTTTGTTGTCAATTAGGGTTCTGAAGTTCATATTTACTATTATCAATGGAGCTTTTCCTTCTAAAAGATATTAACCTTGCTTTTGTTAAACATGAAGTGACATGTCTTATTAAAAAAAAAAAAAATTCGAACCCCTAGTTGGGCGAGTTGGTACCTCACCAAGTAATGCTTGGGGAAGAGGGGGGGGGGGGTTTGAGCTGCTTGGGTCACAGCATATATATTGTGTAAGTATTTCTAACCATTTCAAAAGGAAAAAGAAAAAAAAAAAAAGAAAAGAAAAAGAAGTGATATGCATTTGAGTTGAAACTGAAAATGACACTGTCTTAGTGAAATTCCATGATATATTTATATATATGCGTATGTGTGTGTGTGTGTGTGTGTGTGTGTGTATTGAGAAAATGGCGAAGTTTGCCATTTTCTCCTGAGATTTTATATATTATTTTTAATGAGAAGTTTCACTAATTTTCAACCCATGTGCATGTGACTTTACATTTAATGGTGCAAGGTTAATGAATTTGGAAGGAAAAGTTGCATTGATAATAAATACAAACTTCAGAGACCAAATTACGCAAGTTCAAGCTCCAGGGCAGGGATCAAATTGACAGAAAACCTAAATAAGTAATGGTAGATATCACTTATCTCAAATAGTTTTACACATTAACAAAGGGACCATTTAATGGTAAGGTTTAACTATTCATACAGACAACTGTACTAACACTCGGGCGCATGTCCACTGTTATTTTGAGATTGTTGCCAAAGTAGGTGTTGATCTTGCAAAACCATGTGGCTTAAGTGTGGCCTTAACATTGTTTAGCCAAGCTTAAATTTATTGCCTATATTATCTGGTGTTAGATCATATTCATTGGAGTTAAAAGGCATTGTGAATAGATTTACAATTCTTTGAGGCAATGGAGAATCACATTTAATTTCCTATGTGCCTTTTTTTATCTAGGTCCCTCACCATAAATTGATGATCAATGTTTCAATGTATTAGAGATGAGTAGTAAGCATGGACATGGTAATTGCTAATGTTTATTTTACATTAAAACTAGTTTATGCTAGGATCTTGAAAGATTGCAAATTTCATGAAAAATGTAATTTCTTGATTGTTTGCTTCTTTCTTTGTGTATTTCCATTTTGATGTTCTTATATTGTCATCATCGTATTTTGTATCATTGCATCATGTTAACGAGCAGCTCGATTTCGCATAACTGATGTGCAATTTTTATTTCCTCAATTAGTTGTTAGTTGTTTTGAAGAAAATTTATGCGTGAATGTCTCTTTGTATCTTAATGTCTATTTCAAGATGACATTTACTTCATTTACTTTTTGGAAACCATCATCATATCTTTTTATCTTGCAGGTTCTTAGTGGCATTGCTCTATGGTCATATAAAGTTGCAAAGGCTCCAAAAGACAAAGAACACCCATATGGTCACTCTTGATTTGTACCTACACGCTACTCCATTAATCTCAATTTATGTATATATAGCAAAATGTTTTATTGCCATTTGCTATTGGTAGTTATGTGTGTAGTAAAATATGATAGAGACCTTTTCTGTTGGCAATGCTTCTGCAATTATACAATAGTTTTTCTTCCTTGCTTTTCTTTCAGGACATGGTAAATTTGAGACTCTAGGAAGCCTTGGAATCTCTTGTATGCTTTTGTTAACTGCTGGTGGCATTGCATGGCATGCTTTAGAGATTTTGCTAGTATGACTGCTTTTCCTCTCTCTTCTCACTTTGATTCAAATTTAGGTCCTCTGCGACTTAAACTTAAATCTCTATAGGAGTGAAAGGGACTTTAAATAATTTTAAGTGTGGAAAATTTTAGAGTTTGAAATGAAATCTTGATTCAATTATGCAGGGAATGCTGTCATCACATCCTGGAATAGTTGATCAGTCATTTTCACATGAGCATGTGCATAGCCATCTTCATAGTGGACACCACCATGGAGTTGAAATGGATCATCCCATCCTGGCATTGAATATGACTATTGTATCAATTTGTGTAAAAGAAGGGTACCAAAGTTGTTGATATCTATTAATTTTTGAACATTTTCTTGCTCATTTTCTTTATTTTAATCAAATATATTTAGTTCCATTGGACATTTTCTTAATGTTATAATTATTTGGATTGGTTCCTATATTAATGAAAGCCTTAACAAAACCATTTAGGCTGTTTAGATGAACTTTGCTTTTCTATTTGTCACTTTTCATGACCACATTTTCTTTTAAATTAAAAGCTGTTAATTCCTTAATCAATTTGCATCTTTGACACCTTGTTTGCCTTGTCATCGCCCTCATTGAGCTTAAAGTTGAAATGTATCACTTAACGTTGGTGCAATTAGTGATCCCTCTTGTGAATTATATCAACTGGTTCTTTGTCTTTCTAGGTGTTAACGTCACATCTATGTGTTGACTGTTCATTTCTAACTTTTTTGGGAATTTCTCTCTGTTTGTGTGCGTGTGTGTGTGTTTTTGTTGATAAGTCTCTCTGTTTGTGTGTTTCAAAACTATTCATTGACTTTGTTTTATATTTTTGTCAATGTTTTTCCCATAGGCTTTATTGGATAACAAAACGGGCTGGAGAAAGACAAGGCAGTGGGCTGATGAAAGCAAATGCCTGGCATCATCGTGCAGACGCTGTTTCATCAGTAGTTGCTCTCATTGGCGTTGGTAAGGAGCACTTCCTCTTCTAATGAATATTCCGTTTGGTATTAGTAAAGTATAAATCTGATATTTTGCTAATTGTTCTGTAGCTGATTAGTTTAATATCTTTACAACTCTTCAATACCTACAGCAGTAGTTTGGACGACACATAATTGAGTTCAATTGAGGTCAATAGTTGTTGCAAAATGTGTCTATTGTGTGTGTGTTGTACAATATGAGACACTGCTGGTTTGTATAAGTGGCTTAATGTTTTGCCTTAAGTGTATCATATTGGTCCCTTGATACATGAGTGAAAAACCTTTTATAGTTGATGGTAACAATTCTGCAACTAAAGGGGACTTGATTAAAGTTCACTGGTGCTGCTTGATATTTCTATATTCCATCTGTCATAAGTGCACCAAAAAAAAAAAATTGATCAGTACTGTACAATATCAGAATCTAATTTTTGTAATGTGGAGAAAATCTGTTTCAGTGATTGAAACTTGGAAGGGGCTGCAATATGTTGAGGCAAGTAATACCATAACTCATGATAGATATTGGTATTTCTGATAGAAACTGTCACAGATGTAGGTTATATGTCTTCAAAGAAAGCATGAGCGATTATTTTGAAAGGAAAATTCAGAGAGATTATAAATGTAATTAATCTCTGTACTGCTTAGGCAGCTAATGAAGTTGACCCACTAATAAAAAAAATTTAATGAAGTTAACCTTTTCATTTCACTTCCTCTGTTTCAATATAGCGTGTTTGCTGATGCTATCCTGTGATGTTTTGTGCCAATCCTGCTCTTTTTTGGGTTCAATATCCAGGGAGAGTTACTTGTTTATTATATTTTTTCTTTTGTTTAAATATATGTTGTTCAAAACGGATCTTCTAACATGCTTATCAAAATCCATCTGTGGTTGATTGGAATTCGGAGAAATGACGAGCGATACAGTACATGCGCACTATTTTGTCTTCCTTCTGTCTCCAAAAATTGTTGTGGTCTTTACAAAATTTTCTTGGAAACCTGGTGCTGTTCAATTTTGTGAAATTCACTAACCTAGCCCCATTTATCTCAACCTTAGGAGGTTCTATTCTTGGAGTTAAATTTCTAGATCCACTAGCTGGAGTTATTGTCTCAGGCATGATCCTAAAAGCTGGGCTTGAAGCTGGGTATCAGAGGTATGTTTTTAATTTTACTATGGCAATATCTGCGCTTTTCACATTGTTTCTTGCTATGGACTTTCAGTGTGCTATTTGGACCGTCAAACTTTAGTTTGAAGAGGTCATACTTGTTAATTATTAGGAAAAAATATTTAGCAGCCAAAATATGTTTAAAAGAGCCAATACTCCTTCAATGGATGTTGGAGACCGGTTGAGATAGAAGTTGAAGCCTAGTGGGGATTTTGACACCCGGTCGTATTATAACAAGTTGCGGGATTCTCCCTCAGTTGTCTTTCCTTGGAAAGGTATATGGAGAGCTAAGGTCCCTAGATGTGTTTCTTTCTTCGTTTGAGGTGTAGCTTGGAATAAGATCCTAACGGGTGATAACTTGAGATTGAGGGGCTTGGATTTTGTGGATTGGTGCATTATGTGTCGACGTTGTGGGAGACGGTGGACCACTTACTTTTTCATTGCGAGATGGCTTATCAGTTATGGAGCTTTGTTTTTATTACTTTTGGAGTGTTGTGGGTCATACCTAGATCGATTTCAGATTTGCTTTTTGGCTGGTGGAATTAGTTGGGAAAGCATTCATCTCAGATTTGGAATTTAGTTCCGTTGTGCATGCTATGGTGTCTTTGGAAGGAACGGAATTGACGGACTTTTGAGGATTTGGATAGTTCTGGTGATTAGATGCTTACTTCTTTTAGTGGAACTCTTCTTGATTGGTCTCGGGTTTGGGGACTCACGACTAGTGATTGTCTCCCTTATTTTCTTAGCTCTCTTTCTCTTTTGTAATTAATTTGTTGTTTGGTTTTCTTTTATGTATCCTCTTGTAATTTTCTGGTTTGCTCTGTGCTTTTCTTGCATAGAGTAGCCTTTCGTATATATATCATTTTTACTTATTAAAAAAAAAAGTTTATAACTTCGAATCTCTGCATCTGTATCTTTTTGTCAAAACTTTTGAATGGTTGCATTGTTTCCCATAGGGTTAGATTCATCATGCTTATGTGAAGCCTTTTTAATTGGACAAATTTTGGCTGTATCTCTTGAAAGTATTCAGATAATTGTAGGTGGCCATACAATCTCCTCTCTTCAGTTTTCTTGCAATTTATGGAAATCATTTGAGAGGTGTAAATGGCTGGCAAACCATTTCACTCACTGTTAAGATTTGTAACTTATAATCCCACTTTAGCATGCTGTTTTATCAAATGCCCAATTGTCTTTAAATTTTGAAAGGTATATACTGTGCTTGACTAAGTATAGGAAAATATACTTTTAATAAGTTCAGCATGAATGTGATGAGTTCTTTTGGTCCAACTTTTAGTGTTTTGGAGCTGGTGGATGCTGCAATCCCAGGGGAACATTTGGATTCTATTAAACAAACAATACTTCAAACTGAGGGTGTCAAGGTAAGTTTCAAATATGATTTATACAATTGCTGGAAAAGTTGTTGGTATTCCTTGATCTTTGACCTTAATTTGGTTATTTGTTTTGTATGGGCTATAATTATATATTTGTGGGTTTTATTATTATTATTAATTTTATTATAGAGCACCACTACTCACCAAATTAGTTGTTTGTTACCTGATTTGTGGTTACACTTTTACTGGTGGGCATTGTGTATTACTACATATGTTTGAGGTTAGATATATGATTGATTCTTTAGTAAGTGTTCACATCATATTGGATTAACTTCCTCTATTTGCTTATGAAACTTTCAAATCTATCTGAATTTAGATTGAGCCTAATTGGATGATAAAACAATTTGAATTGTCACTAGGCACCCTTAGTATGTCAGCTTTGTCCCTAGCTTGGTTCAATGAACTGGTTGGTGCACTGTAATGGTGGCTGGATGGTTATAATAATGTTTGAATGGATATCTCTCTCTCTTTCTCGTAGAGGATTCTCTGTAATAGTTTGTTCAAAATATAACAAAACATAAGGAAATCTATGATATTTAGAGCAAATAAAAGCCTTGTTGTTTAGATGTCACTTCAGAACTCTTTGAACACACATGTGAAATAATTGCTTAATTCTTTGTTTGAAGTTGTATGTATAAAAAATTGTATGAAGTTCTGAGGAGTAATCAAACTCTTACAAGCTGACTACAAGTTCCAAAGAATGGTACTGGAGATTTTTTTTTTCCAACATAATACTATCAATATTGATCACAGTTTGAATTGGAATGGCCTCTAGAACTCCTACCATACTATTGAGGATTAATTTCTTTTACTTATTGAACTTACTTTGCCATCAGTTTGCCCATTTTTATTGATATTTTCAGTTAGGATCATGCTTTTCTGAATATGTGCTGACATTGTTTATAGGGATGCCATCGGATGAGGGGAAGGAGGGCTGGTTCATATCTGTATCTTGATGTACATATTGAGGTTGGTTCTCCTAATTATTACAATCTTTCATGCTTTATAGTTTATAAAGCTGGAAATTTGAACACAAAACTACATCTATGATATTGGCAATCATATTAAGTGCTACTTTTGCTTGCAGGTTGACCCTCTTTGTAGTGTTAGTGCTGGACATTACATTGGTGAAAATGTTCGTCATCACATTCACAAATCCCACCCTGAAGTTGCTGAAGTTTTCATACACATAGGTATATTGATTGGTTTTTTCTTTTTCCTAAATTCTTCCAGACAAACTATAGAGGCTGGTGTCAGTGGTCTGTAAGTTCTGCCGTAGCAAAGAGATTTTGGAATGAAGAATAGATGGATGTTAATGTCACCCAACTGATCGTTCTTATTTGGAGATGTATTCTAGCTTGGTGGTCACCCAAGTGTTTTTTCCCCCTCTTTATATGCCAAATGATTATAGAGGTCATTGGTGGTGATTGCATCATGGTCAAATTTTTTATTTTTATTGTATAGAAAATAGAATTAGTACTCTAGTTCCTCTTCTCATTTTTATGTTGGCTATACTGTAAATATCATATAACAACCAGAAACAATAGAGAAAAGATGCAAATCCACAACTAATTAAGAACAACGTCTAATGTTTGATCTGCCATGTGCCACAACCAATCAAGGTAGACAACTACATTGAAGAAGACGTAATATCTATTTAAGTATGCTTGCATATCTGGCTAATAAAAATTTGTCATTTTATCATTTTAAATTTTTATTTTTTATTTTTTATTCTCATATATCTTTTTACTGTCATGCTATGTCCTCATCACTTGTTCTAATTCCTTGTAGATCCTGCAATTTCACAAATCTCTGCGAGTATAGCTGACCAGCAAGAAAGTTCTAAGGGAACCATGCAAAATATAAATATTCCTGCAGAGGATAAAGACATTGAAGCAGTTGTTTCCAATGTCATCTTGTCAAGGTTTCCTGAGGTACATTTCTTATTGGAGTCATTTTATAAGTTTCTTTTCAACTATGCTTTACTTTGTAATGATGTGATGATAGATGAATTCATAGGAGACCTATGGGCTCCACTCTCTGTGGTTTTTGAGCATTTCATACTAGCATGTTCTACGTCTATGAAGTTAGAAAATTAAGCCAAAAACTATCAGGTGGCCCTTCACTTTTGTTTAGCTCCATTGTTTTCTTTTAAAAAGAGCTGACAACATTTTTATATATTTTGAGTTATATTGAACATGAATATTTGAACTTTCTTTGAATGGTTTTCGAGTCTCATGCCCACTTATAGGTGCAACATATAGTGATGCACTGAAGCTGCTTCAACCCATGTCTGAGCTAGAGGCTTTGGTGCAGGGTGTTTCCAAAACCCATGGTTACATAGTTGGAAGTTGGTGTCGAGATCGTAGAGTAAATCAGGGTTATGTTATGACTTATGAGCATTAAATGATAATTGGGTTCTATTTGTTGCACCACATCAAATGTGCTTTAGTAGGGAAAAAAGTACTAGTAAAAGACAGCTGCGCTTTGAGTTCCACTAAATATGTTACATGAAAATGACAATTGTGACTGGGTTTCAGAAAATGGTTGTTGAGCGCGTAACTCACCACTTGTTGCAAGGCAAGCTTTTACTCCAAATTGAGGTCTCTATGCCACCAGAAATGTTGATACGGTAAAGCTTGTAGTAATCCAACCTTATTGATTTTCTTCAAAATGATGTTATAGTCACACACTCCAAAATATTTGATCATTACTTTTCCTTAATCCCAGGGATGCAAAGGAGATGGCAGAAGAAGCAGAGAATGAGATTTTGAAGGCAGCCTCAAATATCATTCATGTAAGCATTCAGCTACGTTTGGGGCATCCAATTCCACAGTTGAACCTTTGAATGGCAAGAGTGTCACAAAGTGGAAAAAGGACACAATATCTAACCTAAATAGTTAGGGACAAGTAATAAATAAGAATGCTGAAGCACTAACATACTATTATAGACATCTATTCCTCAGGACAAAAGGGGTATAGTGGGGAAGAAAATTATGCCAAAATGAGGTGTGACAATCCAGAGAGATTTAGTTTATTTGGAATTGTTTATTTTGATAAATATTTTGCCCTGCTGAGGCAATTTTACACACTGTAGAGATCCAATTCCTGTACTGAGGGGACGTTGTGAGATTTGTTCACCTCCAAGCTTGTTAAAAGTCCATTTTTAACAGGTTAAAATGAAATTTTAAAATTTTGGATACACGTGATGACCAGTTTTGTTCAAATTGTGCATTTTCTGCTTGATGGATTTGAGTTTTTCATTCATAAATTTCATATACACACAATTCACTCATTGGTTTATCTAATTTTTTGTTAAAAGCGTTTTTAAAAAAATTGTACATAAAAGCTAAAAGCTGAATCATCTTGCACATTTAGTAAATAAAATTACTTGCTCATAAAAATACAAAAAAAAAAAAAAAAAAAAAAAATTTCACAAGGTAAAGGTTTTATCCGTCTAGTTTTAACTCATGAGCGTGGTGCAATTCACTATCTTCCTATGCATTCTTTTCTTTCTAGATATTAAAGATGTATAAAGCCAGGCTTTGAAATCTAATTTGAGCTATGACAGTAACTAGTTCTTGATCTTCTCTCTTTTTAATCTTCTACATTCTATAGTTTACTTTTTACCACTTTAATTAGCACTAATCAACTTACATTCTCCAATCCACTAAATTTTGAGACTTTTCTCTCTTTAATCTTCAACACATTATTTTGTTTGTTTGTTTACTTTTTACTACTTTAGCAATTATCATAATTCATTCTCCAGTCCACTAATTTTGATTCAAAGAGAAACCTCAGTCCGCTACAAAGTTATAGATTACTGGTTTTTTCTGTACCATAACGCCTAAAATATTCAGTAATCGTGTTTTTCAATTGGTTTCCCGACAAATTATAATTTACAATTAATCTTCCACCTTTAATCTCTAATATATACTTACTTCAAACACAAAATAGAAAATTCCTGGCTTTCGTTCTGTTTTACCATTTGCATTAGCAGCCCATAGATTTCACTCGCAGACAACCTTTGTCTTCTACTCTGCCTGTTCTAGGTAGATTTATTATCAACTACTAGTTATTACCTAATTAATAATAGAGAAAACAAGTTTTATCCTCTCATTCCCCAAATCAAAAAGGCAAAGCATACCTTTTTAGCATAATGATAGAAGTTACATAATTAAATTGCAAATTTTTGAAAAAGAATAAACCTTGAACACGATTAAAAGCATTTGCTACATAACTCGATTAAAAAAAAATTATCAAAGCCTTTCTAAACAATATCAAAATTTCCTCGTAATTTTCCATTAAAATTTTTAAAAAAAATTCTTGCCCTTTCAAACGATTGAGGTGTACAATTCTATATCATCATCATAAAGAAGATATTATAAAAATACCAAAAAAAAAAAAAAAAAAATTCAGAACAAATAAACGAAAAAAAGAAAAGCAGGAGAGAGAGAGAGAGAGCCATTGATCAGATAATTGTAGTCTGAATTGTATTTAGTCGACATTAATATCTTCCGAAAACAATCTCATCACGTCAGTAGCTCTGAATCAGATTTTAACAAAATACCAAAAACCAAAATATA
This sequence comes from Quercus lobata, assembly GCF_001633185.2. Classification (NCBI taxonomy): domain Eukaryota; kingdom Viridiplantae; phylum Streptophyta; class Magnoliopsida; order Fagales; family Fagaceae; genus Quercus; species Quercus lobata. The sequence continues at coordinate 30,555,506 of NC_044915.1, read as the reverse complement.
AAAAACTTTGATTTTAAGATTTAAAAAAAAAAAAAAAATCGAAACAAAAATAGGAAAGAGTAAGGGGGCTCAGAAGGATCCATTGGTAAAATTTTATAATCAAAGGGATACTTCCCCTCAGAAAATAGGTAGTTTTTTCAACATCACTGCCCCCTCTTTTTCCACATTTTCCTAATACAAACAGTGATAATTCCCTAACCAAAAAAGAAAAGAAAAAGAAATTGCGAATCAAAAAAACATATAGAACAGAGAGAGAGAGAGAGAGAGAGAGATTGGATTGGTAGGCTGGTTGAAATTGGGGTTTTGAGGTGAGTATATATAGGAGCTGATTTTCTGAATTAGGGTTAGGGTTTTAAGTTTTGCGATGGGTTTGGTGGCGCAAAGCGGCCAACTTTCTATGTTGAATTACAAAACTACCCCTGGGCTTCATTATGGGCTTTTTAAAATTCTTTTGCAGGGTGGCTACTCAACTCAGAGGGCCTTAACGAACTTATAGAATTTTGGGCCTCGCTCCTAACCCACTCAAGGCCTCCGATTGCAAGACCTATTATTATTATTATTATTATATATACCACTTTTACCATGGTGTCCGCATTTTAGCTTCAAGCACACGTGTCACTTAAAAAAAATTCAATAGTAAGAAGAGAAGGAGATTTCAAACCTTGAATATCTTACACTCTGTTTGTCTCAGCAATGACGTTTTCTAGAAAATGAGTCATTTTCCAAGAAGTATTTTCTATAAAACTATCTCATTTTTTAATGTTTGGTAGCAACTTTAAATGAGTTGAAAAACAACCTCCTAACTTCCTTTATTTTGCTTGCTGTGAGATATAGTTGTTTTCCAAAAAAATTTAATGGAAAACAATCTCTAAAAATAAGCCATACTTTTTATGTTGATTAAAGATAGTTTTCCTTTGACTCATCTTTTTTTATATTACCAAACACTAAAAAACATGAAAAACTAGTTTTACACAAGGTTTTCCATCGAAACAAACGAAACATTAATTGAAAACATTAAAAAATGTCAGTTGAGTTATAAAAGTCTTGTCATCCCACTTGTTAGTATTTTTTTTTTTTTTTTTTTTGGGGAGAATGCCCACTTGTTAGGACTTGGTAGTACCTTGATTCCTTTTTAATCTAGTTCTACGCCTCTAGAGCACAAAACATACTTCAAATTGTACCTTTTTTAAAAAAAAAAACTTAAGTACTAAAATATCTTCTTTTATTTTAAATTAATAAGGATGGACTTATGTGATTTCCTTTGCTATTTTTGTCTCTAGCATATTAATGTGTCACGATATAGCATATTGTCTAAATTGCACCTGAAATACCTTTTTTTTAGGTAAGGTTGTTGAGAGGGCTTAACTCTAGTCTTTAGATATGCTCTCTTACCAAGAAGGGAAATGTTAGTTGATTTAAAGGCTATTGGCACCATATTGACTCTTCTATTAGATCATTTTTAAGTAATGGTCTAAGGTTACCAAATGAAAGAAAGCTCATCATCTTGGTCCTATTGTCCATTGTTATATTTATTTAGTGACCTAAAGCGAAATACATTTTTCATGATTATCTCTCTCTCTCTCTCTCTCTCTCTCTATATATATATAGACAATCCATCACCACAAAAATTGCTTTTTCAATCTTATCTCTAAATTTATTTTCACGTTCACATTTAACGAATTTATTTTATTTTACTTTTTATACAATATTTTTTATGTAAAATTGATGAGAAATATTCTATTATCAATTTGAATTGATGTGGATCTAGCTTGTCTTATGAAGTTTGAGGTTATTAGGTAATTCTATTGTTAAGTGAAACAGTAATAGTACTTTCGATAAATTAGATTCTATTGTTCTATGTTATTACATTTATTTTATTATAGTCATATTAAGATTTTCTATTTTAGATAATATTTCTTGTAAATATTTTTAATTATAAACGTCAAGTAGAGAACATGAATTTGCGATGGAGTTAGGCATCACCCGAGCTATTATAGACGGAGACTTAGAAACCATCTGCAAGGACCTCTCGAACCCCAGCACCTCCCACGCTCTTCATGGGCTTTTGATTCAGGATGCACAATAACTAGCTCTTGCTTTTACGAACATTAGTTTCTCCCATGTATGTTGCCAAGGAAACATTGTAGCCCACAGTTTGGCTAGGCAGGCAAGTTTAAACCCAAGTTTAAATATCTGGATGGAAGATGTAATATCAGATATTCTCCAGTTTGTACAGGTTGACTTAATAGTCTTGATTATTTAATAAAAATTGATGTCTTATTTCTAAAAAAAAAAAAAAAAAAGAATAAAAAAATCAATCGAATCTAAAAAAGGATTTATAAATAAATTTGTTACCAGTAATAAATAAAATATAACAAAAATTTAATTGGTGATTTTTAAATTAATAAAAATTGGCAAGGGTGGATTTTAAATTAAAAAAAAATTATAATATAGAAATTTAAATAACAATTATTTAATTGATATATAAATATAAGTAAATATTTTAGTTAAAATTGTTGTTTTAGGTTTCAAACTTATTGACACGTAAATGCTTGATTTTTCTTAGAGGTTGTTTGGAAGCATATGCCTAGCTTAATTGTATTTGCTAAGGTTAAGCGAAGAAACGATAAACAAAATATTTTTATTAAAAAAGAACAGGCCCATGTTTGAAATGGACCATGGCATTTTTCCATGCATGAATAAAAAAAGAACAGTTCATCCAATAAAAAAGAAAAAAAAAAGAAAAAGAACAAACCCATGTACTTACAAAAAAGAATCAAGTAAAAGGTTCAAATGAGCTTGTCATACAATGAAGTTTGGCTGTGCTTCATTAATCCTCCAAAATTTTCATATTTTAAACAATACATTCTTGTGAAGATCATTCTAGATGCCCACTAAAGCTCACTCTTTTTCGCATAGTTGCTCCCATACACACTCTCAAGGAACATCCAAATTCTTAATAATGATTTTTTTTTTAAATTTAATTTAATTTTTAAAATTTTTTTTTTTAAGTCTTCCAAACAGGCATAATTCAAGATTAAAGAGAAGAGTAATCCAAATGGATCTTGCATGAGAACCACCTGAATTCCAAAACCAAGCTTGTGTTTCACAATGGCTAAATTAGGTATAGAAACCACTTTATCCCATCACCACCCTTCGTGCTACATCATGGCCAAATAAAATCTTTTGTCCTATTCTTAGTATTCCATTTTATATTCTAAAAAATCAGACACACAATTTACTGTAATTAGTAGAATATAAAGTAGAATATAAAGTGGAACAATAAGATTGACGGAATTTTATTCCATCATGGCCATCCTTGATATGTGTAAGAACCTTTTTTTCCATCGACATGCAGATCCACAACCATAAAAACCTATATATATTGTTCAAACATCCCAAAAAGGCTTTTCAATTCCTGAATCCCCATGTGTGAATTGTTGCTGGAAAGGGTTCATAATTGGAAACCTTTGCTGGCTTATTGCCTCCAATTCCAACCTTTGTTGTCGTTGCTGCCGTTGTTCATGCATATTCACAGGCCTTGACCCGCCAATCCCCATGAAATCAACTGTAGTCCTATCACTTCCTCTAAAACTTGATGGCTCTGTCTGGCTCAGTTCAACAGTAGCTTTTCCATGTATCAAACTAGAACTAGTACTGTTCTCTTGTTCTATGTTCTTCATCATGAATCCCTGGTTCATTATCATTTGGCTAAACATAGCCATATCATTAATTGTAGAGCCACCACCAGTACTAGTAGTAGTACTATCAAAGAGTTGTGAGATTTCTTGTGGGACTTTCTGCAATGGCTCCTGGTTGATGAATGCTCCACCATTGATCCCAACCATGTTTGATTGACCAGGCTGTAGTTGGAAGTTATCATATGAGGCATTAATATTATGCTGTTGAATGGCACTTGATGAGTATGGCGGTCTAATAGAAGAAAATTGGTCATGATTAACAGCCATGCTGGCACTAACTAGGCTGTTTTGCATCATGGATGAGTTTATAGTATTATTGCTTGCAGTTGCACCCATTTGTGCTGCTTTCTGTAACAAAGCTGTTGCTGACATGTGAGCTGACCCAGAGATTTGGCACCCATTTTTATTGTCTTGGAGATAATTTAAGCCAGAGGAGCTGTTGGAACTGAGATGTAGGCTTGATGAAGAGGAAGTCTTTGGACCACCAAAGAGAGTACCTGAGCTTGTTGATAACAAACCTCCCATGTTCATGGACTTAAATGGAATTGGGACTAGTTCTTGGGGGAGGGATTTGAGTGGGTTCTTGGGGTCAAAGTTGTTGAATTCAGATGTTCCAATGGATGTGTTTGTTGTGGTGTTGGTAGGCATAGATGACATCAGCTCAGGCATTTGGGTGTCTAAGTTTGACCCAATATTGTTGTTCATTGGTCCCAGGTTTACTTTGTTGTTTTCTTCTGCTAATGCATCACAGAAAGCTCTGTGGGTGATAAAGCTATCTCTCCTGCACACACATGAATTAAGGAGTGGGTTTGCATTAGGTTTTTGTTGTTTATTTAAATATCATAATTTGAACTACGGAAGTCTAATAGACAATTATATTTGAATGAGAAGAAAGATAAAAACTTTGAAGTTAAAAAACTAAAAAGCAAGAGGGGAAAAAGCTCATAAAAAGAAGCACAAAAAAGGGTACGTAAAAAAGTCAATCAAATTGTCGGCCATTTCCAAATCTCCTTTATATGGGAAGCTACATGAAACTATGATACTTTAACCTAATTAGTGAACATAGCCACATATATATGTACCAGAAAAATTAATCTTGTGGGCAGTTTTCTCAACAAGCTAAGAAATTAACATGCAAAAACTACATAAGAAATTCACTTGATTTCCTTTACCATATATACTAAGTGTTGTACTTATTTGACATCCTAACATTTCATGCACATGCAGTATACGTTTAATGTGTGTACTTCATGAAATTATTGAATGTGAACCTGGAAAAGATGGTTCCACAATCACATTTGTATTCTCTAGTACCACAGGTCTTTTGATGAGCCTTCCAATCGGATTGCACAGCATATTTCTTTGAGCATTTGTCACATTTCCATTTCTTTTCTCCATGTTTACGGCTAAAGTGCTTTTTAATGCCAGTAAGGTCTCCTAATGCTCGAGCTGGGTTGTGGTGGACACATGATGGCTCAGGGCATGTGTAGACTTTTTTCTTGACCTCGGTGCTTGTCCTCTGCCTGAGCTTCCATGGAAGATTGTGACCTCTCCTGTGCAATTGAAGGTTTTGGTCCCTTTGGAACCCTTTGTTGCATATCTCACACACAAACCTGTTTGTTGCCATTAGTGTCGTTGGTGATAGAGCAATAACTTCAGCATTTGGATCTAAATTAAACCATCAAAATTAAATAATTAGCATAGCCTTTTCGAATTCATCCAAAGTAGAATGTTATCACTTAAAGAAGTATAAGAGTGATCCATATTAGTAAAAGTTGGGAATTTCAATTTTATTCCATGTACAGTATAATTTCATGAACCCATAACAGCCCATCACAGTTGGAAACAAAAAGAGAGAAATAAAAAGCGCAATCAAGCAAACAGTTGTCAGCAATTATTGTAATCTCAAGGCAATAATTGAACTTTTATTTTATTCTTTTCATAAATAAAAAATCAGCTTTAATATTTTTGAAAGGTAACCTCATGAAGAATAAACCCTTTTTTTTTATTCTCTTGAGCTGAATCAAACACACCTAACATGAATGCTTAAGTATACTGAAACATGCATAATTAAGTAACAAATCTGCACCTTATGTTTAAGCACCTACCTATTTTGTAAGCACTTACCTAACTACTAAAAGCACTTGTAAATGCATGTTTCAATTTCAGAACTAGCTTAATTCAAACTAAGGAACTAGATATTAGCTTTAAAAACATGACTAAGGTTTGTGGGGGTGATGGAATTTGCCTGGAGTTCCTGGAAGATTCCTTTTCTTCTTGGCTGGTGGTTGCTGTTGGGAGGTAGAGCTATTACTGTTGGCACCAGAAGGTCCTGTGCTTGAGCCATGGAGATGATTTTGTAGCTGTTTTTGCTGCTTTTCTCGAACAACTTCTTCCCCGGTATTTCCTGAAGAGAAGCTCCCTTCATCACCTGTAGCATTTGACATTTGAAAGAGAGAAAAAGATTGATATAGTTCTAGATATTAATTTGTCTTTCTGTTCCTTTTGTTTTTTGTTTCTTTCTAAGCTGTTATTGTTTCTTTCTTCATTTCTTGTTGTTGGTGCTCTCACTAAAAGAAAAGGAAGGGCTTTTTTTTTTTTTTTATGAACACAAAATAGGGAATTGGCTTTCATGAGAGGAAGACAAAAACCAGGGAATTCTCCTTCATTTCAGGTGAAGAAGGGAGATTTTTGCTGCCATAACACTGACATTGGAACCTGGTCTTCTTTGGCCTTATATAAATATATATAGTATGCATAAGAGACAATTGCTTCGCAATTGCCCCTAAATTATAGTATGCATAAGAGACAATTGCTTCGCAATTGCCCCTAAATTTTTGGTTATTATTATAATAGCCACTCCATTTCACTCTTTTTTTTTTTTTTTTTTTGTCTTGTAAATTATTTCTTAATTTCTTAATTAGCATCTGTTATACAATAAGGGTTTGGTTATAAATCTGTTGGAGAGCCAAAGAGAAGTTTATTTATTTATTTATATATATATTTTTTAATAATTATACTTCTTTTTTCTTCTTCTTTATTACTTAAAGTCTTGAACATAGTGAAGTTCAAAAAAGAAAAAAAGAAAAAATAAGGGCTCGTTTGGTACACGTGTTTAAATACATGTCTTCAATTTTTAAACATTATATGTATTTTTACACATTTTTTCACCCACACATATTTCTAAAAAATACAAACAACATTACTAAAACAATATTAACAAACGCCCCTAAGAGTCTTGAACCTTGTGTTGTGTCTTTACTCCATGATATGGAATTGAAGAGGAAAAAAGCAAATATGAAGTCAAAGAGCTGCATTTGCAATTAATGAAGGAAATATTTTTTAAGGAAAACTAAATCAATTTCTACAGTATGTTGAATATTATTTGCAGTCTTGTGTTGCTTTGTCCAATCCATGGCCCCAACAAAGTGGACTTCTAACTTTACTAAATAAATTACTTTGTTTACCTAACCAAAAAAATGAAAATAAAAGTCATAAAATGTTGGTTTTTTTAAAATGCAATAAATCTAGAATAGTAGAACTAAATTAATTAATCTCTTAATTGATACATTGTCATGCACAAAGTGTTTGGAGTTTAGGGGTGGAGTTTGAGTTGCAGGAATAGCAGTATATTATAACTATATATAAAAAAAAAAAAAACCATTAACTGTCTCCAGCCTTTCTAGCAGAACGGTATTACTTTTCCTTTCCAAGGTGAAGGTATAGAATCAACCCATTGCAGGATAATTAACTGTGGGATTAGGAGTTTGATAAAAAAAGTGCTTCAGCTTTATTATTATAATTATTCAAAATTATTGAGATTTTGAGTTTGCAAGAGTTAAACATTAACACCTTGAAAACTTTGTGAGGGATTCATATAACATTTTGTGACATCACTAGACCAAAATAATAATAATAATAATAATAATAATAATAATAATGATAATAATAATAACCATAAGGATAAGGTTTTGAGCCTAATTATGTTATATTAACCATTCATTTTTATCAAATGTGAGACTTTACTATGTTTAACTAACTACATTATTCACATGTGAATTTTCCCCCCAAAAAAAAAAGAAAAAAAATTCCATTTTATTTGTAAGCTTTCTACCTAGCCACTTGTGATTATACTTTTTAAGTACTTTCCCCCTCAAATGAAAGACCCGTTCTTAAAAATCTAGGAGCCACTCATTACTATTAAGTCTAATGCTCACCAATATAGTACCTTTACTCAACCATGGGAGCCTTGTTTATTTATTAACAATTAATCAAAGTGCTACACATTATAAGTCTAATGCTCACCAATAAATTGCTTTTACTCAACCATTGGTAGAGTGAACATGTGGAGTCTTACTTTTATAACTATGGAAGGTTGGTCGCCACCAACCTGCAAAATCACCTTGACTCACCATTTGTAGATCCTTTACTTAACCATAGGTTGACCTAACATGAGAGTATTCCTCATTCTACTTAGTGGGAGTCGCTAATGAATACTTTGTCAAATTATCGGCTTTAATACCATTTAATTGGAATCTTGGGTTTGACATTTGTTAGTATTGTTTGTGAGAGTCTATGAGTTTGCTTAGTGAGATTTGATTGAGAGTCATTGTAATCCATATCGTTGATAGTGGAGTTGGTCAAATCACGTTAATATTATTATCTTGTATAATCGTTTTATTTTATTATTTGTGAGCATGCACCTTGCTAGCTCCAAATTACAAAAAACTGGTATTAGAACTTAAGGTTGATCTTGGTGAGAAGGTGATGTATGAAGTATGTAAGAATTTTTGTTCAAGATGCACGCGTAGATTTGACCTTTGTCATGGAAATGATAGTTGTCTTAAAAAAATTGCTTGGATTAAAGGGGGGGGGGGGGGGGTATCACGAAATAGAAGGAAAATTGTTTGATGAAATTTGAGTGCCGAAATTTCTTGGAAATGGTATAGAAATTACTATTTGGATTTGATTTAATTCTCCTTAGCGGAAGGAAATGGTTTTCACTCATATAGAAGAAAATGATTTTCCTTAATATGGAAGGAAATAGTTTCCCTTTTTAAATAAGTAATTATGTATTTCTTGTCATTAAGGAAGAGAACTAGAGCCTTATAAATATATATTATTAAAGGGTTTAGTTGCTTTAGTCCCATGTGAGGGCACTGCTCAAAGCAATCCTCTTGTATATATGAGGACTGGTGTGGTAGTATTTTTCGAGTTAAAGGATTTCCGTGTGTGTGAGTATGAGAGAGCTATCGGGTGTATTAGAGTTTTGTGATTGTAAGTTTGTACGTGTGAAGTTTGTATTTATGAGAGGTTGTGAGGTTTGATTGAAAGTGGTTCCATTCAATGTCTTTGATAATGATTTTTTTTTATGAGATAGAAATCATATTTTTTCAAAATCTAAGTATATGTGTGTGAAACGTCGTTATGGAGACTTGAATTCTAGTTATTGTCCCTTACCTCACAAGAACTTGTATGGTGTATGGACATAGGCATGGAATTGACTGAACCATGCATGTCAAATATTGTTGACTTATCTTGTATAATTAGTTTATTTTATTGTTCATGTGCATGCGCATTTGTTAATCCCAAATTACAACAATATTAAATATTGTTGTCTTGTGTATGATTGATTTATTTTATTCTTCATGTGCATGCGCTTCCATTAATCCCAAATAACATAAAAAAAGAGGTAGTTTCTTTTCTCATTTTATTAAAATTCATTTTGTATTGTCGGCTTCAAATTTTAATACACATCTATTCATGTTGACTTTGGGCCAGTAGAAGAGTCTTTAGTCTTATCTTCTATATACTGCTAAATAAAGGGTCAGTTTTCAAATTATCTCAATTTTTATTTCTTCAATTTTCATGCTTTTTTAATTAAGAAAAAGAAAAAGAAACTGAAACTAGCCATTATCTGGATACCATTATTTATCATCATGCACTACAGCAAGAAAATTCATCATATTTACAAAAATCAGAAAAATCTTGGGTTCAAAAAAGAAAAAGAAAAATCTTATCGTGACACTAGACGTGGCATTTATCTGTTCAATGGAGCCGAATCTTATTGTCTTATTTGTCACAAACGATCTAAGGGAACCAAACAAGTCGATGTCGTTATTTAGATGTTTACAAACTAATAAATTAATGACATAAAAGATGTTGCTGCTTTGTTTTCTAGGCTCAAATCCATATTAATGAATAAAGACATTAGCTAAGTATACTCTTAAGCATTTATTTATTCAACTGTGTCCAGCAAAATTATGCTACAATCTAGTACGTTTCATACATATGGCATGTGATTTGTCAATGATCACCTTATAATTATCTAAGACTTCTTACTGTGGAGAATTATGACTTGGTAAAGTTAACATTTATAGCGGAGTTGTTAGCTAAAAGACAACCGAGTGACCAACAACTGAGGAACTGTAATCCATATCATGCCTACTTAGAATTGAGCAATTATTTGCGACTTTATTTTAAATTCTAAAGAATTTGTATAAAAAAAGAAAGACATCCGTCACAATCTATTGCTCAATTTCAACATCAATTTTAAGACAATAATAACACAACAATGCCTGTTACATGCACGTCTATTACATTGCATGCTACTTTTGCACAAAAATCGTAACGTGTATATGGTGTGTGTAAAAACATTTCTCAAGGTAACACTATCATATGCAACATCTTGTATGGTTGCAAGATTTTAAAATCAAGACTTTGTTGTTGTATTATGCATGGTTCTTGCTTCATAAATGATATATTTTAATAAACTAGAGTGGGGAGTGTGATATTTATGAAAAGTTTAGCTTACCATGCTATGTGATTCTAAAATATAATGCAAAACAACTTAAACTACATTATTTTGATTATTATTATTATTTTTTATGTTAAACACCTTCTCTTAAAGAAATTTTCAGTATTTCTGAAGTCTTGGACACACATAAGAAAATGGTCATGCTGATATATTATATATTTTAGCTTTTTATTTTTCCTTTGTCCTAAAGAAATATATATTTTATGTTGGAGCCCGGCCATAAAATGGGAAACAAGGTGACAAAAGTTAGAATATCATACATGTGATAAATTCAAATTTGCAGTAAAAATAATTCTTAAACCATTTAATTTGCATGCAAATTCTCCTTTTTTTTTAATCACAAAATACTAATGACGACAAAAATTGCTTAGTAATCACCGATGAATTAAGATCGATATATTTGATGAAGCTTACATTAACACAACAATTTAAAGACAAAAAATTTCAACATCGTTGGTGTTTGTCCGAATTTCTTTTGTATATATTTATGGTAAATTAAACCAAATAGAAGACGTCCTTGGTAGCATTTGTATGCTGCATGTGTGCTAATTTTTTTTTGGATAGGAATATGCTGCGTACTAATTAATTCATAGTTTAGAGTCTTTAGACTGATCAAGTTGCTAATTGACATAAGCAAAGTAACCCCATGGATAAAACCAACATACAAGACAGCCATGGCTTATACTCTTTTTTATTAGTTTGTCTTATGAAAAAGATATGTGAATGGAAGAAAAATACAAACGGATAGTCTATTGTCTTTGATAAAGACATGTTTTGATAATGAAAAGAAATTGAGGATAAGATAATTTTAGAATTGTATAGTTATCCATCAATTGTGTTATTGGTCGATTTGTTGGTGTCAAATGATTGATTTATTAATATTGATTTTATGCACATCGTTTTTGTAAATTATTATTTGAGTAATTATAATAATAATTAATGGGCTAGTGCATTTCAATATGGTCCACAATCCCCATATTATATATAATCAATTTATTATTGTTAATCCCAACTAAAAAAAATAATTTATTGATAAAAAAGATTAGTGATTTATAATACTTATTTACGTAGTTTTATTGTGATAACAAGGACGGTTGGGAATGGTCCGTCAACAATGGAAGCCTACTCTTCTTTAGCTCCACGTTTGCTATAATAATAAAGGAATAAAATTAGACTAGCCTTATCACACGCATTTCGTGCGTGCGATGAGTCTTTTTTGTAGCCAAAAAAAAAAAAAAAAAAACTTTTGTTTTTATTTTATATATATAAATTTTATTTTGAGAATCTAATTTATAAGTAAATAAAGTAATTTAAAAATCAACAAGAGAGTGACTCTATTTTTTAGACAATGTTTTAGTAAGAATTAGAGTTGTATTTTTACTGGATTGTTCTTTAGTTTGTCTCTACTTAAACGTAGGGGTGTAGGGTTTTTTTGAACAAAAAAAATAAGAATCCCAAATAGGAGAAATCCTTTAAATAGTAGTTGTAGGGGTAAAATTCCCAAAGTCAACAGTGGGCCTTGGGCCCTGCACGGAGCCCAACCATGACCCAAAGAGAAAAGGGGGACTAAAAGACTTCTGGCCCAATCCTGTTGAGCCCAGTCTATTTTAAAAGACGTCCGAGGAGGAATGTCTCCTCGGACACACAAATATGAGCCCAATATGCACCCCCTCCACAGTGAAAATCATCCCAGACAAACGTGGGTAGTAGGATGAGCCTCACATAGCAGGAAAGCGGAAAGTGTAAGACGTCCAGAGAGAAGCCACAACTGCCGCATTAAATGCAAGGAAGTTACTTTTTCAACCGCATTATTGTGGAGAAGACAGGCGAACAGTGTTACATTGGCCAGTGCAACTCACAGAAAGATAAGGTGGATGTCCGATGGGACAGGCACTCAAGTGAAGGTCCAGATGGTTAACAAGTGTAAGATCCTTATCAATTTAAGGAGGCTATATAAGAGAAGGAAATCCCCATGAAGAGGGGATCGAAGAATTTAGAGAAAAGAGAGAGAGAGAGAGAGAGGTTAAAGAATTCTGTAGTCTGTAACCAGAGTAAGAGGTGCACCTATACGTCTTCTCGGACCGGTATCCTGTGAACTTAAAATGAATATTCTCACATTCAGACTATTGCATGGCATTCAACTAACTAACATTCACTTCGTCCAGCCTTAGTTCTGTAACCCGCTCTCTACAAATTCATGGGACTTTTGGGCCAGAACCTCTTACTTGTTGAGCCTGGTCCCCAAAAATTGCCCCTACAATTGGCGCCGTCTGTGGGAAGAACTTGTGTTTCGACAAGTGAATCTGTAAGAAATGGAAGGATCAAGTCCGCGCCAAATCGGACGTGCAGATTCCCAACGGCAGGACAATTTTTTGAATCTCGAACGAGAGAAGGACCAAGATAATCAACGAGAGGGCAGTGTGAACACCTCTCACACGAGTAGAAGCCACTCAAAAGGGAAGAATCATGCATCCCATAAGCAAAACGATCGAAAGGCTCTACAGCAAGAGATTGATGATTTGAAGAAGAAGCTGCGCCGAGCGCAGCAAAAACGTCCTTCACTTGGCTCGGACACTAGTAGTGATGAGGATAACGAATACAGGCGAAGATCAAGAACCCCTCTGAGTGAGACTTTTTCCTATGAAGAAGAGTGGCCTCGCAAACGCAGCCACAAAAGCCCATCTTACCAAGGCCTGGCCAACGATGCCATGAGCAAGGCCCTGGATCGTATCTCCCAGTCGCCGTTCACGCGTAGAATAGAGAGGGCAGTGCTTCCTCGGCGGTTCCATTAACCAATGTTTGCCATATACAATGGTCGGACTGACCCAGTACAGCACGTAAGCCAATTTAATCAGAGGATGGCCGTCCACTCCAGGGATGAGGCGTTAATGTGTAAGGTGTTTTCGTCCAGCTTGGGACCTATGGCGATGAGATGGTTTGATGCCTTCCAGCCGAATTCCATAGATTCCTTTAAACAGCTGACGCAGGCTTTTGGTTCCCGCTTCATCACCAGTAGTAGAGTCCCTCGGCCCCTCGATTCCCTCCTATCCTTATCCATGCGGGAAGGAGAGACGCTGAAGGCCTACTCAGACAGATATTGGGAGATGTACAATGAGATAGAAGGGAATTACGATGACGTCGCCATTAGTACGTTCAAAAGGGGCCTGCCGACAGAGCATGGCTTAAGAAAATCCCTCACTGGGAAGCCAGTCACCAGTGTGCGCCAACTCATGGACAGAATTGACAAGTACAAAAGGGTCGAGGAGGACCAGTATATGGGGAAGGGCAAAGCGAAGGTTGTCCCTCAAGAGAGGAGGGACTTCAGGTTGGACCGCTTTAACAGCAGTAACAGGCCGAGAAGAGACTACGCGGAACAGTCCGGACCTACTGGGGCTCAGGCAGTCCATGCTGTGTTTCGAGAACCATTACACAAGATCCTAGAGAAGGTGAAGTGCGAACCTTTCTTTCAGTGGCCGAATAGGATGGCAGGTGACCTCTCAAAACGTAATCAGAATCTGTACTACGCGTACCACCAGGAGCCAGGTCACACCACCGATGATTGTAGGAATCTGAAAAACCATTTGGATCGGCTTGTCCAAGAAGGGAAGTTGAGGCATCTGTTGCATCGCCCTGAAGGATGGCAGTAACAGTCAAATATCGAAACCAGACAAGGCATATTGAGGCCACCCATTGGCACAATAAATGTCATTCTTGCTGCACCTGGAAGGACCGGTTCCAGCCCTTTCAGAGTAATGTCAGTGGGCAGGTTCCCGACTGAGCCAAATGAAAGGGAATCCAAGAGAGCCAGAGTGAGTGCCACGCCCTTAATCGGGTTCTCGGAGGAGGACAAGCAAAGAACCCTTCAACCCCACGACGATGCCCTAATCGTCATGCTCAGAATTGGAGGTTATGACGTGAAAAGGGTGTTAGTCGATCAAGGCAGCGCCGTGGAGGTAATGTACCCTGATTTGTATAAGGGGTTGAACTTAAAGCCAGAAGACTTGTCGCCATACAATTCCCCGCTAGTCAGCTTTGAAGGAAAAATCGTCACCCCGAAAGGCATGATTAGGCTGCCTATGCAAACGGACTCAGACGTGGTAGAGGTGAACTTTATTGTCGTAGATGCGTACTCCCCTTACACAGCTATCGTGGCCCGGCCGTGGTTTCATGCACTAGGGGCTGTGCCATCAACCTTGCACCAAAAAGTGAAGTATCCGTCAGGAGGTCAAGTCAAAGAAATAATAGGGAACCAAGGAATGGCTAGGCAATGCATGGTGTCGGCAATCTCACGACGACCAAATAGTGAACCTTCCACTTCAGCTGAATACGGCTTATAGCAATCAATGACCCCGGTTCCAACTGCGGGTGGTGGAGGACCAGCCACGGAGGTGAGCTGTGAGGAGCTGGAGGAAGTATTCTACCTCGAATGGTTAGCCAACACAGTCGTGGTAAAAAAGAAGAGCGGTAAATGGCGGGTTTGCGTAGACTTCACGGACTTAAACAAGGCCTGCCCGAAGGATCCTTTCCCAATGCCACGGATAGACCGATTGGTAGATGCGACTGTCAGACACCCCCAAATGAGTTTTTTGGACGCCTTCCAGGGCTACCATCAGATATCCTTGGCCGCCGAAGACCAAGAAAAAACTGCTTTTGTCACCCCAGTTGGAAACTATCATTATAAGGTGATGCCCTTCGGCATGAAGAACGTCGGGTCGACCTATCAACAGATGATGACTAGGATGTTTGAACAGCAGATGGGTAAGAACGTTGAAGTGTATATAGATGACATGGTGGTAAAGAGCAAATTGGTGACCGACCACATCAGAGACCTCGGCGAAGTCTTTCAAATTTTGAGAAAGTACAAGCTATGACTGAACGCATCCAAATGTTCATTTGGGGTGGGATCAGGAAAATTCTTAGGCTATATGGTGACCCACAGAGGAATAGAAGTTAACCCTGACCAAATAAGAGCCATTCATAGCCTGCAGCCTCCTCGGAATCCCAAAGAGGTCCAGAAGCTCACCTGCATGATAGCTGCTTTAAACCGTTTCATCTCCCGCTTAGCGGACAGATGCAAGCCTTTCTTCCTCCTATTGCATAAGTGGAAGGGTTTCGAGTGGACCGAGGAGTGTGCTTTGGCTTTCCAACAGCTCAAGGAATACCTCGCCCGACCACCGATTATGTCCAGTCCCGATGCTGATGAGGTGTTGTTCACCTACATCGCAGTAGCCTCTCATGCGGTGAGCTTAATGCTAATCCGAGAAGACGACGGCACGCAGCGACCCGTCTATTACGTGAGCAAATCGCTGTAGGAGGCAGAGACTCGGTATCTCTCCCTCGAAAAAGCTATCTTGGCCGTCGTACAAGCCACGCGGAAGCTCCCCCACTATTTTCAAGCACATACAGTAGTTGTGCTAACTCAACTTCCGTTGAAATCCGTCCTCCGCAGCGCCGACTACACAGGTAGAATTGCAAAATGGGGAACGATCCTGGGTGCCTTCAACATTAGATACATGCCTCGCATCGCCATAAAAGGTCAGGTCCTCGCCGATCTAGTAGCTGAATTTGCGGAGCCCACCCTAGAAGGAATGGAAGTGTCGGGATCACCAAGTGCTGGTGAGAAACTAATTAGCACAGTCTCTCAGCATGGACACAATTGGTGGAAAGCACACATCGACGGTGCAGCGAACCAAAGGGGCTCAGGGGTGGGGCTCGTTCTAGTCTCTCCTGAAGGGATAATCATAGAAAAGTCGTTGAGGCTTGGATTCTCAGCCATGAATAACGAAGCCGAGTATGAGGCGCTATTAGAGGGGATGTCAATGATCCGGAAATTGGGTGGAAAATTTGTAAACATGTTCTCGAATTTGAGACTCATCGTGGGACAAGTAAACGGGGAGTTGGAGGCGAAGGATGAAAGGATGCAAGAGTACCTGGCCCGGGCTAAGCACCTGCAGACCTATTTCTATCACTTCCGTTTGACGCATGTACCCAGGAGTGGGAACACCCATGCTGATTCTCTTGCAACGCTGGCCACCTCCTCGGCTCAGCCCTTTCCGCGGGTTATTTTAGTTGAAGATCTCTATCGCCCAACAACAGAGAAGGCCAACGGAATTCAGGTACACAACGTCGGGGCAGGGCCTAGCTGGATGGACCTTCTGGTGCTGTTCTTAAAGCACGACACCTTGCCAGACGATAAGGTTGAGGCCGAAAAAATTAGGAGGAAAGCTTCTCGATTCTGGCTGTCCGAGGACTCCAAGCTTTACCGATGCTCGTTCTCAGGGCCATACCTGCTGTGTGTGCACCCAGAGGCTACTGAACTCATCCTGGAGGAGTTACATGAGGGGATTTGCAGAAGTCATACGGGGGGTAGGTCCCTGTCCCACAGGGCCATGACGCTGGGTTATTGGTGGCCGAGCATGTATAAAGAGGCTCTGGAATATGTGAAGAAGTGCGACCAGTGCCAAAGGTTCGCACCGAACATCCACCAGCCAGGCGGAGAACTTAACCCGCTGTCCAGCCCTTGGCCATTCGCACAATGGGGCCTAGACATACTAGGATCATTCCCCAAAGCGGCAGGGAACAAGAAATTTCTTCTCGTCGGCACCGATTACTTCACAAAGTGGGTCGAAACTGAGGCGCTGGCAAACATTAGGGACGTCGATGTCAAGAAGTTTGTTTGGAAAAATATTATCACTAGGTTCGGGACCCCGCACACCCTGATCTCGGACAACGACCTCCAGTTTGACAGCAAAGCCTTCAGAAAATACTGTAATGAGCTGGGAATTATCCATCGATACTCCATACCGGCCTACCCACAGGGTAATGGACAGGCGGAAGCCATCAATAAAATCATAGTGAATGGGCTGAAAAAGAGGTTGGACGATGCGAAAGGGAGGTGGGTCGAAGAATTAGCCCACGTCTTATGGACATACCGCACCACGCCTCACAAGTCCACGAGAGAAACCCCCTTTTCAATGACCTACGGAGCCGAGGCTATCATCCCACTGGAGATAAACTTCCCAACACAGAGGACTACTGCCTTCAGCCCCATTGCTAATAACAGACTTCTGGAAAAAAGCTTGGACCTCCTCGAAGAAAAAAGGGAAAGTGCAATGGTCCACCTAGCATACTATCGGCAAAAGCTCAAACAGGGTTACAATGCCAAGGTGAAGTCAAGGCCATTGGCGCTCGGGGATCTAGTACTGAGGAAGGTCCTGGCACCGCGAGGAACCCTGCATGGGGAAAGCTTGGACCAAACTGGGAAGGCCCATACCGTATTACTTTCATAGCCGGCATAGGAGCCTACTTTTTGGAAGATTTGGATGAACATGTAGTGCCACGCCTTGGAATGTAAATAACCTGAAAATGTACTGTTATTAATGAAAGACATCATTCTTGACGCCGTATTACTGTACAGCTATTTTCACTAAGTGTTAAACAGAACCCAAGTCCTGCCTGGCTCTTCGGACCACAGACTTGGGGGAAATTAATCTCGCAGCGATTTTCACTAAGTGTTAAACAGAACCCAAGTCCTGCCTGACTCCTCAGACCACAGACTTGGGGGAAATTAATATCGCAGCGATTTTCACTAAGTGTTAAACAGAACCCAAGTCCTGCCTGGCTCCTCGGACCACAGACTTGGGGGAAATTAACATCGCAGACATTTTTACTAAGTGTTAAACAGAATCCAAGTCCTGCCTGGCTCCTCGGACCACAGACTTGGGGGAAATTAACATCACAGCGGTTTTCACTAAGTGTTAAACAGAACCCAAGTCCTGTCCGGATCCTCGGACCACAGACTTGGGGGAAATTAACATTGCAGCGATTTTCACTAAGTGTTAAACAGAACCCAAGTCCTGCCTGGATCCTCGGACCATAGACTTGGGGGAAATTAACATCGCAGTGATTTTCACTAAGTGTTAAACAGAACCCAAGTCCTGCTTGGCTCCTCGGACCACAGACTTGGGGGAAATTAACATTGCAGCGATTTTCACTAAATGTTAAACAGAACCCAAGTCCTGCCTGGCTCCTCGGACCACAGACTTGGGGGAAATTAACATCGCAACCATTTTTACTAAGTGTTAAACAGAACCCAAGTCCTGCCTGGCTCCTCGGACCACAGACTTGGGGGAAATTAACATCGCAGCGATTTTTACTAAGTGTTAAACAGAACCCAAGTCCTGCCTGGCTCCTCGGACCATAGACTTGGGGGAAATTAACATCACAGCGATTTTCACTAAGTGTTAAACAGAACCCAAGTCCTGCCTGGATCCTCGGACCACAGACTTGGGGGAAATTAACCTCGCAGCTATTTTCACTAAGTGTTAAATAGAACCCAAGTCCTGCCTGGCTCCTCGGACCACAGACTTGGGGGAAATTAACCTCGCAGCTATTTTCACTAAGTGTTAAACAGAACCCAAGTCCTGCCTGGCTCCTCGGATCACAGACTTGGGGGAAATTAACCTCGCAGCTATTCTGTCTAATTATCGACTATCATTTTTCCACATATTCATTCACTTATGCTTGGTTTTCAACAGTTAATGGCAGAATAAACATCCATTCATGATAAAAACAGAAGAGAAAGTAAAACAACAAGATTTAAAGGAAAAAAAACTCTTTTCAATAAAATCCAAAAGCGGTCCTTCTACAAACATTAACAAAACAGAATATGAAGGGTTTAACAAGTAAAATCCTACACTACTTTCCTAAGTCTGAACCCTAAGTAGGCCCGGGTTGGTCGTCTGCTGCCTGGGGTCCCGGAACAGCCTCCTTAGCCTGAGCAACAACCTCCCTGATTGAAAGACTGTCCTCGGGCAATTTGTCCTTGACGGCCGGCTGCGCGCCCTCAGCTTCAGGTATAGGGGGTCCGAGGCTAAGGCCTTCATTGGGAGAGGCTCTTTAGGGGCAACCACGTCAGGAATCTCACGAATGTCCTCCGGAAAAAAGACATTCTCAGCTTTCCTGAGATCGGAATCCACTGGGACTACTGCCCGATCCAAGGCTACGCCCCAAGACTGGGTGATGTATTCCCTGCATACAGCGGCCACCTCCTCGGTCAGCCTGACCTCAGTGTCCCTGACTTCGCGATCATAAGAGGCTGCCACCGCTTTCTCGGTTGCCTCCCTGGCCAGACGGGCCTCCCCCTTGACTTTCGCAAGCTCGGCCTTGAGATCTGAAACCGCCTGCTTCTCTGTCACGAGATTTTCCTCGGACTGGCGGAGCTGTAGGCGCAGATCCTCAGCTTGCTTAGTGGCATTTTTAAGGCCAGATTCCGCGCTCGCACGGCCCTTCTTTGCCTCCTTTACTTCATTGCTGAGGCTATCATTTTCCTGCCTGAGGTCGCCAGCAGTCCTCTCGGCAGCACAGCGGGACTGAACCTCACTGTGAAGGTCCTCACGTGCCTTTTTGGCCCATTCCTCAGCAACAAAGATTTGCTGGGTAACCTGCGCCAGAAAAGTAAAGGCCCAATTAAAAGAGAATGACGAATAAATAGATACGTAACAAAAGAACGAGCTAGTAGAAGTTCTCACTTACCATAGCCATGTCCCTTTTCAGCGACATGAAGAGGTCTGGTTGCCGAGTATCCCTGAGCCCCTTCATATCGCGAGGCAAAAGAAGAGGCTGCTGTAGGGCCTTAGCCAAGAATGACGTCTACCCTCGCTGGGATTCCCACAGGGTCACATCCCAGGAAATTGGGGCGCCGTCCAATTCGAGCCGTGGCGACCATATTCGCTGTTCCCTCCGAATAGCCGCCTCGTCTTGGCTATCAATGGACCTGGTCCTCTTCTCTTTGGACTCTTTAGTCTCTTTGCCTTTCTTCTGAGGCTTGGATTTTTCTTGGCCAACCTCGCCCTCCTCCAATTCCTCTACAGGCCTTTTTCGCCTCAAATTGGGCATAGGCTGCAGTGCCGCATCCGATGTGGGAGGAAGAGGAGGAGCCTTGGAGGTCGGTTGTTCCTTCAGAACATCCTTGGAGGACTGCCTTTTGTTCCTATTGGAAAGGAGGCCCCTGAGACCAGACCTTTGTTTCAGGTCCATTCCTTCTTCTTCAAGCTCTTGGCTGGTATCAACTTGTGCGATTGCTAAACCAAGATCAGGGGTTGCCGAGGCGCGATCTAAATCTGAATTAGAGTCCGAGTGCTCTACTGGCCTGACCGACACCTCTCCCTCCTCGGCGAAATGGAACTGGTCTATCTGATCTTCCAAAGATGAGTGCGAGGAACCGGCTTCTTCCGCTGGGACAACTACTGCGAGAAAAGCACGCTGAGCAGCCAGCTGGACGGGAGGTAAATCTCTCGAAGCGAGAAAACCTGGTATGGAGACGTCGATTCGTGCTAATCGCGGACTGCCAGCCCTGATTGCTTGGCCGGCCTCCACTAGAGCGCGAGTAAGGGGCTCGTAGTCCAAAATCAGAGGTGCAGCTCGCAATTGCTCATCTGCACTCACGTAAATCTCAGACCTTAGAAGGAAATTGAGTGCTTGGATGTTGACCAAACTTAGTCGAGGAGTCGTATGCGCCTTATCTGCAAAGCCCAAAGAGAGGGTTATGTTAGTCTGAGGAGGCAAACAAGCAAAGTCAGAATTGAAACGAAGAAAAAGAAAGATCAAAACTAAGATCCCTTCCAAGGGATCTAACTCTATGGTGTCCCACATGATTTTCCTGCCCTGACTGGGCAGTGAATACCGTCATGCCATTGTCTGAAGACAATCAAAAGGTCGTCCTTCAAGCCTTTGTTGGATTTGGGAAGGCAGGATATCAACCTCACCTCATCGGACATAGACTTCAAGTAATATGAGTCGCCGAGGCTGTGCAATTCATATAGATGAACCACGTCATGCCATGTAAAGTCGAGGTTCATCTGATTGTTCAAGACCTCTACGCACCCCAGAATCCGGAACATATTCACGATGCATTGGTGAGGGGCCAACCTATGACCACGCAAATAATCCCTAGTTATCCTCCCCATAGGGATGGTCATTCCTCCTTCCACAAAGGCTATCACTAGAATGACAACCTGTCCCGTTCTTCTCTTGATTAAAACCTCCTCCAGAGAACAATACTCTAGACCTACTTCCGGCGGAATACGGTATTTAGCCCTGAAGGCTTCCATACCGGCCGGGGAATCTACCATTTTCTCAAGCTTACCCATCCCCCTAATCCTATGTGACGCGGAGACGATTTACTTAAGGAATAACGCCGGAAAAGGCAACGGAAAAGGAATGTGCACTTACGGGTGAGGAACTTGCAGGAAATCTTCAAGGGACGACTGCGAAGGCTTGAACACTTTGAAAGGGAAAGTACTGGAGTGCTCTGAGTGCTTGAGTGCTTGTCCAAAAATGAGAAGGAAACGCCTTTGAAAAATCTAATATATCCGGGAGAAGTTGGACAGATATACTCCCGCCTAGAGAAATGGAAATGATCCCAACCGTTGATCTAGCATTCAACCGTCGAATTGAAAGGATGTAAAACCGCTAAAAGCAATAATTAGCGCCTCATGGGTCATTAAGCACCTTCGTCATTAATGAGGCACGTGAGAAGCATACGTCCGCACGGGTGAAGCAGGAATCCACAATAAGTAGTCCTATGAATGTCAAAATCCCGTCTTTCCTCCTTGGACAAGAAAGAAGGAGCCGGAATTTTGAGGGGCTATTGTAGGGGTAAAATTCCCAAAGTCAACAATGGGCCTTGGGCCCCGCACGGAGCCCAACCATGACCCAAAGGGAAAATGGGGACCAAAAGACTTCTGGCCCAATACTGTTGAGTCCAGTCTATTTTAAAAGACGTCCGAGGAGGAATGTCTCCTCGGACACACAAATATAGGCCCAATATGCACCCCTTCCACAGTGAAAATCATCCCAGACAAACGTGGGTAGTAGGATGAGCCTCACACAGCAGGAAAGCAGAAAGTGTAAGACGTCTAGGGAGAAGCCACAACTGCCGCATTAAATGCAAGGAAGCTACTTTTTCAACCGCATTAATGTGGAGAAGATAGGCGAACAGTGTTACATTGGCCAGTGCAACTCACAGAAAGATAAGGTGGATGTCCGATGGGACAGATACTCAAGTGAAGGTCCAGATGGTTAACAAGTGTAAGGTCCTTATCAATTTAAGGAGGCTATATAAGAGAAGGAAATCCCCATGAAGAGGGGATCGGAGAATTTAGAGAAAAGAGAGAGAGAGAGAGGTTAAAGAATTCTGTAGTCTGTAACCAGAGCAAGAGGTGCACCTGTACGTCTCCTCGGACCGGTATCTTGTGAACTTAAAAGAAATATTCTCACGTTCAGACTATTGCATGGCATTCAACTAACTAACATTCACTTCGTCCAGCCCTAGTTCTATAACCCGCTCTTTACAAATTTATTGTTTAGGGACTTTTGGGCCAGAACCTCTTACTTGTTGGGCCTGGTCCCCAAAAACCGCCTCTACAGTAGTATAGAAGAAATGAACTTGATCTAATGCAGGGACAGAGCCATGACTTGGAGTTAGGGGGGCGGCTCTGCTATTGGCTATGTGCGGTAACTCCAGCCTCTAGCTTTGCTGTTTAGATGCCGAGGGTTATTTATTTATTTATTTTTGGTCTTTGATGTGTGTGTTTGCCGCTAGATAAGGAAAAAATTATTTTAATAAATTTTTTTAAAGGACCGTGTTGTTTGTTTTGGGTAAATTAATTTGTTGGTTGGGCTTAATTTTTTTTTAGTTTTGCTATCGGTATTTTTTGTTGTTGCACTGATTTTTTTTTTTGGGTTTGTACATTTTATTTTAGATTTTAGATCTATAATTTTTTTTATGGCCTTTAAAAGGAGAAAAATGTTAAGGATTCAAACTTTTTTATTATTATTATAAATTAATGATGTAGTGAGTGGTATTGGTAAGTAAAAAAAAATTATATAAGTGGTGGGCCCAGATATGAACCAATAAGAATTTGCTATCTCAACATTTTGTAAAAATATTGTAGAAAAATTTGTGACTATAGTATTACTCTTAAAAGAATCAATGATATTGTTAGGGGAGTAAAGTGTAATTTTATAAAACAAAATTGCTAAAATTAATACTCATATATATACTAATATTTAAAAAAAAAAAAAAATTTGGGGGGCATTGCCCTCCCAAGTCCAAGCTTAGCTCCGTCCCTGATCTAATATAAACCTGGCTAGATTGTAGCTAAATTGATCAAAATAGGCAAATACAATACTCCTAAGAGAGTAGTATTAAAATCTTCTTAAAAAAAGAAAAAGAAAAGAAAAGAAAAGAAAAATAGAATAGTATTAAAACTATAATCTAGCTAAGAGTCTTGTAGTTTAATTGGTTGATATTTTTGGTGTTTTTATGACATCTATGGTTCAAATCTTTTTTCTTTATTGTAGCTATCGAATTATAAAAAAAAAAATTGTAATTTGTTTCTATTTGAGATTTGGTAGTAACATTTTAGCTTAAACTTAATAAATAGATAGTAGGAAGGTGAGAGATAGAATTTGAATCGCAAGCATGGAAGACACAAAAAAAATACCATTAACTTATACATACACATTTTTTTCAATTTTTTGTTCCCAACTCTCTAACTTGGCAAAGTTGTGATTGGTGGGCGTTACTAATAGAAAACTTATTGCCCATCACCCACATAAGAGAGTTTGTGAACAAAATTATGAAAGACTGTATTAGTCCCTCTTGTTGAATGATGGATATGGAGCATGATTTGTATACTTTAAATCAATGCAAAATTGACTATCATAATTTTAATATCAATTTAAGTTAACGATTGTGTGATAAAATTCAATCAACTCATTTCAAAATAGAAAAATAAACACTTCAGAAATTTTAATGAAACTTTCGTCAAGCTGTCTAATATAACTTTATCCATTTTCTAGAATTCAAAATAACATTACCCAACTACCACCCACACCCACCAGCCATCTCAGGTGGGCCACCGACGCCCATCACCACCACCTGTCAATTACGACAAATGGGCTACGCTCCTCCACTCAGCACCTGCTGGCCACCATATATCTCTCTGCCATCAAATAGCGTATAAGCCTTTTTGGAAACTTGGATAAAACTTGTTATCATTCTTGAAAACTTATCCCAAAAAAAGGAAAAAGAAGAAGAAATTGATATCATTCTTGATAATGATTTAATTTCATTAAATGCCACAATGCAATATTCTAAAAAATCCAAAAGGACTATTACATGGCAACTAAAAAAAGAACTCCGACGAACATCTACGTCCGAAAATACAATAGTTTTCATGAAATCTATTTCCCTAAACCAAACGATCCTTTATAGAAAAGAACCTTGTAGTACATGACTAAAAAGTAGCTCTTGACTTTTCCATTGTTCCTTCTTTTTTAAGCAAAAAAGGGGAACTTTCAAGGGCACCGACTAATAGACCTTAAAGTCAAGCAAATTTCCTAGGGATTGGATAAAATGGAAACCTTGCAAAATCCAGTTTGTTGGGGTTTAAAAAACAGAAAAAAAGAGAATTAAGCAAGATGGTAATTTGATTTCACAGTAGTACTGGAGCTAAAGAGAAGAGAGGTGGGAGCAATATTTTTATTTTTCCAGTTAGCCCTTTAGTTTTGTCTAAGATGTTTCCATAATGCTTTTGCTGTGTTACCCTAGTCCCATATATATAACAAATCTTTTAGAATCCACCATGCTTTCGACTCAAAATAGAGTCACCCTTATGTGAGAATAGGGTGTAGTACATCGAGTCCATTAAATAAATCACTACTGAATGCACCACCCAAAAAATAAAAAAGGCAATGTTTAGCCTTTATTACGCCAGTATAAACCATTTGGCGTTAAAATATTTTTCATTAACATCACCATTAATATCCCCTCATTGATGGTATCTGCGCGGAATGGATAGGGAGGCCAAAACCAGACCAAATGGGCCTAAGAGGAAGAAGTCTAAATTTTCTGTCCTACTTTTCCTGCTCTACCCTTATACTCCACCAATAAAAATATGCCATGTGTTCACCTAATTAATTAAATACTATCATTATTGAATTATTAATACTACCGTTATTAATTAATAGTAGTATTTAATTAATTAGGTGAACACGTGACATATTTTTATTGGTGGAGCAGGAAAAGTGGGACAGAAGATTTGGATTCGAGAGAAAGAGACTGGTAGATCGATGTTTCATGCTATGAGTCTATCATTAAATTTTGTTTAAATCCAATTAAAATAAATTTTAGTTTGAATATGATTATATTAATGTTACTTTCACAATATTTTTATAATAAAGGTCAAGCGGTAAGTTGTAACTAGTTTTATTTGCACCCACAACTAACATAATTTTTTTACAATTTTTTTTTAAAAAAAAGTTGCTAATATGTCACTTTTTTATTTACCTTTAACAACTTGCCACTTAGATTTTGTTGTGAAAATTTTGTGAAACTATTGTGTCAATAGCACTACTTTTAAAATTTCTTATTTGTTAAAAAAAAAAAAAATCTTCTTTTCAGGACTTTGACTTACTTTGTCATTGACAGCAGAATGAAGCTATTTTTTCTTAATTTCACATTTACTCTCATCCCAATCCTAGGTGTGTTACTGGTACTATTCTTCTTTACCACATATATTTTTATTTGATTGATATTACATATAAATATAATAAGTTGTTATTAATTTAACAAAAAAAAGTATGAGTAGTTATTTAATTATATTTGTTTGTGCATTCAATGGTTATTGTTTTATCGATATTTAAACAATTAATAACTTTTTAAAACTATTGTGCAATATAATTGTATTGCATACTAAATTGTATTTAGAATACTATTTTATATAATTGTATATAATATTAAAGTTGTATATACAGGGAAAAAATTAATCATTTTATTTTTTACTCGCTCCCAGGATAAATTCTTAGTTTCACCACTACTGATCCCTAGAAAAAAATATAGAGCTGCCACTGGTAATGCTGAATAAAATTAAATCCTTCATAACCAATTCAGTGAGCAATTGCGTTGCATCTTTTCCATTCTTTAATGATTCCTTTATGCACTCTATTTTGAATTTTTTTAACGACTCACAAAATCATTTCTTCCATCAATTGAGACAACTTCGTTCACAATTGTTACCTCCATTTTTAAGCTTCTTTGAAAGAAAAAAAAATTGAATGCTTGTATTAGTGGGCCAAAATGGGGTTTTACCATTTTTTCATAAACTTTTTAGCAAAATGTCTTTTGTCTGAAATTATTTAGAGATATGCCCCTATTTTGAAACTCGATTTTTAGAAAATCGAGGATAATCGAATTATGGCGAAATGAAACTAAAAAAAAAAAAATTTGTGGAACTCGAGTACCACTTGAATATTTTCAAGGAACTCGAGTTCCACAATTTTTTTTTTTTTTTAGTTTCATTTCGCAATAACTTGATTGTCCAAAAATCAAGTTTTACATTTGAAACTCGATTTTTTAAAAATTGAGTTTCAAAACAGGGATATATCTCTAAATAGTTTCAAACATGGGGTATTTTGTTGAAAAGTTGGTGAGAAATGGGTATTTTGCCATTTTGGCCTGTATTAGGGATTTAGAAAATCCAACATATAAATTTGTTCATTATTTCAGTGGCATGTAAATTTATTCATTAGAGCGGCCAGTAAGTCAGAATCACAAGATAGAAGCTATACTATTTATAACGGAATGAGTACTCAACCTTAGGTGCTATAACAGGTTGGATAAAAAAAAAAAAAAAAAAAAACTTGTTGTGATCTTCCTCTATTTTTATGGTATACTAGCCGCGTTCTTGCACAATGTGCGGTGCCACTTGTTATTAGTTTCCTCTAATATATCAATCATTTTTATTGCCAAGTGATTTGTAACTCAATTGGTTGATACTTCTAGTATTTCCACCAAAAATCACCCCCCCCCCCATCTATCAATGTATCATAAAAAATATTTCAATAATTTTCTTATAAAGTGTAATATTAAAATAAAATGACAAAGTGGTGTAGTGATTTGGTCATAGCATATGTATTACAAATTTGAAATTGGATGATAAAACGACTAATATAGATGCACATCTTTTTTACCCATTCAAGAATGCAAACATTATTTTGATAAAATAAAAATGCAAATATCCTTCAGTTTTATACACATGGTTAAGTTAATACTTAATCCATGTGGAGCATTAGAATCATAACATACCATTTAGTTAGTTAGTTGAGATACTGATGAATTAGTTAGAATTTGAACACATGTAGCTCATTTAACACATAACATAATTCTTGGAGTACATGTTTAATTAATTAGCCAATTATCTTAGGCCATGTGGCCAACGACATTAGAGCCAATCTCCTATAAATACATAATTGTAATTTAACCTTAGATATTGAAGAATAAAAAAATTCATTGCTTTTAATATTTTTCTATGGGGGTAACTATCTCGAATTAAATCTCTCTCTCTCTCTCTCTCTCTCTCTCTCTCTCTCTCTCTCTCTCTCTCTCTCTCTATATATATATATATATATATATTTCATGTCAAAGAAAAGGAGTTAGGAAATTGGAATTGTTAAGATTAATTTTAGTGAATTAAAAAAATTCAATTTTAGATGGCTTGCACATTAATTATTGTCAAAGCAACAAAACATGAGGAAGAATGTCATATTCTAAATCTATTATTGTTATTATTATTATTTATTAATATTACTCCAAATAAAAATTGTTTCTTATATAAAGTTTATAAAAAATAATCATATAAATTCATTTAATATAAATAATTGATGCACAATTCTAGATAATTAATATATAGATTTTGTTAAAATATCTCTCCCTCTCCATTGCTTGTTTTCGACGTGGGTGACTTGCTAGCCAGCCACCCTAGTTCCCTAGTGGAGACATTATCTCTTGCTCTTAATGAGAAGGGATTTTGTCCCTCAAGTTGCAAGCATCCATCCTTTTCTTTCCCTCCTATAAATATGTGCTTCAGCTCAACAGAGAAACATTGAGAGAAAGAAAGTAAAAAGAGATATGCAGTTAGTGTTAGAAATAATATGATGCGGTGGATGACCACAAGAGAGAATAGGTAATTCAGATATAATTTGACTTTAATATTTCTTTCTCTTGTCCTTTTATTTCGTTTATTTTACAACACATTTACTCTATTGGTTAATTTAATGAACTATTACTTTGATATAAATGCAAACTTTGTTGAGGTGGAAGCCAAAATAAAGAGAATTTTAAGGCATGTTTTGCATGATAGAATCTCATGCTCTCCTACATGAGATCACTGCTAGTGACACAAACATTAGAAGAGACCAACATTTTAGTGCTTTGTGGGGTTGTGTAACCTCTTAGAAACAAGCCAGCCCCTTTCTTTGTGTGTTAAACCTGAGAATCATCAATCACATTGACTTTACTACTGCACACCTCAACCATAATGCTCTCCTACATGAGGTCACTGCTGGAGACAAACATTAGAAGAGACCAACATTTTAATGCTGAGTGGGGTTCTGTAACCTCTTAGAAACAAGCCAGCCCCTTTCTTTGTGTGTTAAACCTGAGAATCATCAATCACATTGACTTTACTACTGCACACCTCAACCATATTCTCCTCTATCCTGGTTTCTAGAATGCCATTACCAGCACTATCATCCAAAGTTGAACTAAGAGCAGTCCTGCCACGGACTTGTCGGGAAGACCTTGACATTGAGTTATTTTGTGAAGCTTCCCCACGCTTTCTCTTCTTCTTTGTATCGAAGAAACCATATTCAAGAGCTTCCCATGCTTTTGTGGTCAATGCTCTGCTCCTCATACTCTGCCTCTGGCTGTTCATGGTAGGCTGTTGTTCTGTACTAGTCCCATCATCAGATATGTTTGATGGCTCAGGCTGCTGACCTGTTTTCAATAGAGACATACTCTGCCTCTGGCTGTTCATGGTAGGCTGTTGTTCCGTACTAGTCCCATCATCAGATATGTTTGATGGCTCAGGCTGCTGACTTGTTTTCAATAGAGACGCTGACTTATTTGCACATGAGTTGTCATTATATTGCACCATGTCCGTGGTGAAGGGTTCCTGAGTTCCTATATCTGGTGAAACATGAGGAAGGTTCAAGTCAATTAATGTCCGAGGTTGAGGATTTCCTGGAGACTCTTCTCTACCTAAGAAATTCTCAGTGACGCTCACTGCATTGCTCCCTTCTGGGCTGCTTTTGGCCAGAGAACTGTCAGCTGATAAATTTTGTGGACACATTAGAAAAGCCATCTCAGGAAATGCACAAGGCAAAGTTGACTGGCAATGGGACTGATCTTCATTTTGCATCCTTTCTGTGGAGATATTTTCAATGCTATGGTTTGATTCTCCATAGTTATAAAGATTAAAGTCCTGCTGTATCTGGATGGGAGCTAGATATTCTGAACAGCTAGAATTAATCTTCTGGCTGAAGTGATAATTCATAGACTTCCCCTGGTGATTGTCATTAAACAGAGTTGTGTTTGAACTTTCATGATTTTGCATTACTGCAATGGTCGGATCACGGGCATCAAGCACTCTAGCACGATCTGACGAGTCAACAGATGCTTCCCTCTCAATCATATCTGCTGCTGGGTTTGAGATATTAATTTCTTCTGCTTCATCCTCTGACTCTTCTGATGTATCTTGTTCAGTTTCACTGGAAAGACTCGAGGTGGAAGATAAACTATTAGTTTGAACAGGTAAACTTCTCAGCTCTCTAACGTTAGGCTGTTCTATTCCATGAATCATACTGGTATCCACAATTGTAAACTTCAAGAGATCTCGATTACAGTTTGAATTTCGTGGCTGGAGGTAACAATGGTGCTGTTTATTTGACAAACCATCAAAATCCTGTTTTCCAGTTGCTTCGCATTTGTCTTCCTTGTGCCCACTGCTTTCAGCTGCTTCAATTTCAACCTCAAGAAGCCCAGGGTCTGATGCCACTTTGTACAATACATCACTAACAGAATCAAAGTAGTGATTACCTCTCACAAGTCTTCTTCTGGAAAACTTCTTAACACCGGGAATAAGAAACACCAAAGAAGGCTTCAAACCACAAACACCAAGATCATCAGGCTGCTCAGAGTGCCATCCTTTTGCTAAAAGACGGGGCCAAACAGCTTCCCAAAAGAGATCACTGGATCTGGCTTTACTCAACCTGAAATCTCCTTTCAGAAATTTGATTATGTCTGAAGTTGAAAGAGAGGAGCAAGCTTTGCCAATCGGTATCTCAGGACGTGAAGAGAAAACATGATTGGTCTTTATTGGCTCCATGGCTTTGCCAGTGAGGTCTTGCTTCCCTTTGCCAATACCCACTGCTTCTATAAAAATCTTGATACCAACAGTATTCTTTAAAGTGAATATATATTCTTCAAATGAAAATTTTTCCTCTTCAAAAGTCCTAGAAACCTACAATGCAGTACAATTTGTGTGAAATCAGGACATGAAATCAGGACATAACATATTTGTTGTTAGCAAATATGTAGTAAATTTAGCTGCAGAAATTCAGTCACAGTAGCTACTACAGTGAGGTAACCCAGTGCAATTTCAGCAGCTATTTTTAGTTAAAACATTAAAAGCAGCCCAATAGGTGACCACTGGACAATCATCCAAGCAAGATAAACTAATGAATGTGAACCTAAGATTCTTTCATCTTGAAAATTCGGTTAATAATTTGCTTGAAATATTAGGAGCCAAACCATATCACTAAAATATAAAAATTCTTCAAGAAGTAATAAGAAAGACCATCGTGTAGACTTAAAGTGCACCCAAAGGATGAAGGGGCCTATAAATCAGATGACAAGGATAAGGAGCTCCAATAAAATTACACCCTCCTATTGAGGCAAATTTTTAGGAGCTAATGAATCCTATCCCAGTTGAACCAAGGGCATGCATTCTCCAAAACCTAAGCAATCTTTATGTATAACTCTCTTCCTTGTGCCATTTCTGTTTCCACGTTGACAGTGCCAACTATTTGGATTCAGAAATTGAAATCCCGGTTCACGATTGTCTCCTTTGCAGGCATATCTTCACCTAAGTCTAGTCTACAAGGACATCATTTGCCTTCCTATCGCCCTAGTAAAGAGTTACACCAATGCTCTAACTGGTTCATTATAGGTTTCTGAATATTACTAGACCGTCAACACTACCTCCTAAACACAAATAAATCACCTACAAGAGATACTTACAAAATGTCTTTACATTGTCCAGCAACTAACAATAGATTCTTTAAGGGGGGAAAACACTTTAATTTTGGCCAATACTATTTTAGATAGAAACAGGAAGGCAACTCAGGCAGATGAGGAGCAACAGAATCAAGGATTTTATTATTATTATTTTTAAAAGAAATAAATAAAGAAAAAAAGTTTAGTGTGGACCTGTTTCTTTTGTTACATAACGAATAAAATGGTTGGAAAAGCATTTGAAATTGAATTAAGTCCTCCCAAGTATCTTGCTAGTCCAAGTAACATCCATAAAGAATTTCAAGCTTGTGACTAGTACCATCTGACCTCTAGCAATTCGAAAGTTATACCACTCACATTCAAAGAATTATTTAAACTAAAGAATAAATAAGAAATATAAGTCACTCAAGAAACTTAAAATGGGGTCGATGCCAGGAGCATAAACAGAATTCCAAAACCATATATCGAAAGAACAGTGGGTATGTCCATAAAACTATATGACACGGGTTGGTCAACAAAATTAATATATGCAACCCTTTTATAAGATCAATCTCAGATCATCGATACAAACACTAATTTCTATAAGAACATTGTGAACCAGCAAATGAACATATGATAAGTTGTGTACAATAATGTTAGAAAGATACCTCCAGCAATTTATCTTGACATTCCTCTGACACATGGGAGAACATTCGTGATAATAGTTCCTGTTGCCTCCAACCTGTAAATATCTTTTGCCCACATATATATCGTTTACTTCTTAACTTTTGGCATTCGGACCACCTGTGATATCTATCAGACCTATAAAACTTTCCATAATAGAAAGACAATATATCTTCCATCCTTTTACTCTCAACAAATCTCTTTACAAGGACAAGATTCTTCCCAAAGATATATAGACCTAGGAGAAAACTGTCACATTCGATATCCCTCCAAGATTCACCAATAGAGCCAGGAAGAGGACACAAACCTCTCTCTTCCTGATCCATGCAATCACTTTTAACTGTTGTTTGAAGAACTGAAAAATTGTCCACAAATTTACCGTTGCCCAAAACTGTAGCCAGAGATTCCATGTCCAGTTTTGAATCTTCATTGTTTGAAGTAATCTGGATATTTTTTCTGTTTTCACATTCTGCAGTTCTATTGAAGTTTTCAAATTGACAATTTTCCCACATAAGTGGAATGGGTAGTCCTAATGGAAAAGACTTTTGCAGACTTGCCACAACTTCTGAATCAGCCAGTTCATTTATAAGTTGCAGCCGATCACACTCTGCAATAAGTGAGGGAATCTCTGCCTGATACTGGTCTCCAATGCGAGGAGGCTCAAGTGGCTCTCCAAAAATATCACCTACAGGTGATAACTCTGTCATAGCAGATTTGTCTTCAATGCCTTCCAAACTAGTGTCCTTCTGAATACATAGCATCTGCAAGAAATGCAGGACAAATTGAATTGAGAAAATCACAATGTACATTAATATTTCATTATTCGATTGAAATGTAAGAAACCATGTTTGAGCACTTTGAAAATGATAACTTCAAATTAATTAAGATGGAAATACACTAATTTTATTCCAAGTATGTTTTGGGTTCTAACCTTTAGCACTGGGCAGTTACAGATACCTTAGTCAGAACAATAAATTACTCAAATGCCAGCCATGTAAAGATAAATTCCATTTCTCAAAACCATATATATATATAATGTCCACCAAATGCCTATATATTTATTAAAACTTATATATGATACCCTGTTAAGGTAGAACACACAAAAGCACTTTCTAACCTCGTCTGCTTTAAAAGTCTATAACTGAAAAAGAAGAGCTAGTTCATCTATCCTGAAGGTAACTACATTTTCAAAAATGATACATGATGAATTGCTGCTCTGGTACAATAAAATTGATACTGTGGGGTTTGGCCCAACAATTTGGTTGCTATACATTGCATTTGCTCCTCATGAATCTATGAGGACAGGACCAATCCCTCTAACTAGTGTCAGCAAACTCTTGAAATGCTATAAACCAAGTTATATACTCATCAAACAAAATATTTACTAATTCAAACTTCAAAATAATTGAACAAGATTAATTTAATGCCATTTGTCCAACAATAGCTTCTCCAGATTAAAAATAATCGATTCCCAACATCTACAAGAAATCGCGGTATAATAGAACACAATATCAACAAGAAAAATTCCAGTATAATTCTTAATCTATAACAGATGGAATGCCCCAGCTAAATCTCATATTTAATGTAGATATTTTTACATAACACCAATACAGAAATAACGATTACATATTCTTCATTAAAAAAAAAAAAAAATTGCAATTGAATTATCAACAGAAATAACCATATCTATATCCATTTCGAAACCCAGCATCAACACTTCACCCATATTCAATAATCAAAATAACACTATTAATAATACAAGAATACAAGATTAAAGAAACCTAACTACTCCTATATATATATATAATATAATTATCTATACGACCATCACATTATATATCAACCAAATTAACTGACAGTATTGAAGTAAAAATAAAACCAACCAAACATCGAGTTCTCATTGTTTAGTAATAATTCTCAACTAATCCCATCAAAATCAACATAATAAACACTACCCAAGTGTCCAAGTACTAAGATAAACACATGAAATACATTGGATAAAAGCATAAGCAAAAGCATGCAAGAAATGATTGGGAAAGAAAGAAAACATGTGTGACAGTAGTGATAACCTCCATGGAAGAACTTGAACGTTGAAACCCACGTGCAAAAATGGAACTTGGGTAAATGGGTCTTTCTTATTGACCTCGATTGTCAACTTCTACTTTGTAAAAAAAAAAAAACAAAAAAAAAAAAGTAATGAAAACATTAAAAACAAAGAAAACAAAGAAAAATATAGATATAGAGAGAGAAAGAGAAAGAGAGTATTTTACTATTTTTAAGATTTTTTTACCTGGTGTCAGAGAGTAGAGAGAGCTTTCATGGGTACGAGAAGTTGAATTGTGAATGACTTGCTAAGAAGAAAGACAGAGAGGAATAAAAAAAATAAAAGGAAAAATGAGTTTAAATAAGAAAGAAAGAAAAAAAAAAAACAAAAGCAGAGAGACAAAAAGAGGGAAAGGAAAAGAGATTAACTACGCTTCTTTCTTATTCGGTTTGATTAATGACCATGAGAGTGAGACCACACGCGTTCGTAGGTACCCCGTTCATGGATTCTTAATTTTACCAAAATGCCCATGTTGCTCTCACGTTCTGTACGTGTTTTCTTTCTCTGTTGTCCGACTTTTTTGGAATTTTGGTTTTATTTTTATTTTTTATAATATCAATAAGGTGTTGGTTGCAAAACTTGGAAGTTGATGTGGGTTTCAATTATTAAAAAATTAATTAATAAAGATCATTGTGATCAAATAAGTGATCTTAGTTTTAATGTGTATATTAATTAAAAAAAAAGAATTTGGGCACCAAAAAAATTAATGAAATGTTTTGGTACAGGGATAATAATGAATAATTATTACAGAATAGATGTTAGGTTCAATTTTATCAATAAAAATAATGGAGTCAAGAATTATATATTATGAGCAATTCTAAATACAATTTTTTTTTTTCAATAAATTTTTATTAGAGTAAAAAATGAAAATAATCCTAAACTTTAAAAGTACAAAAAATGTACTTTAGTTTTGTATCCCAAAACCTCTGAACAATCTTTTTATTGGAGCTCGACAACACCATAACACCCAAATGTTTTTTTTTTTTTTTTTTCAATAATAGTTACAATGATGGAGAGAGAAGATTTGAACATTACTTCTCTTTTAAAATGAAACAAGTAATGTATAACACACCCATATTCTAAAGTCAACTATTTTGAATTTTAGTTCCGAAACAGTAGTTTCTTTTAAAAAAAAAAAAAAAAATCCGAAACAGTAAGTAGTCAAAGTATAATGCCAAACAGGCAAGCATAGAGTTTTTGAATATTGGGGAGAAAAAAATCTAAACACAATGTGACATAAACACAATCATTTGAATAGGAAAATGCTAAATAATAAAACACACAATTGTTGATATCTCATAAGTCATAACTACATGCTCACTGTCACAAATAGTGTTGAGTAAATTTTTCATTTTGGAAGCCAAATATAATTTTTATAACCCCTCAAAATAGCCAAATTCGTACAATTAATTATTTTGTCGGCCATTTCATCACATATCTTATTCTGATTTTAACAAAAGAATATGGAAGTGTAGAATTTTTAGTGTACGTACTGCTAACGTATATTTAATATAAGTTGTACAATCAAATTATAACATGTAACAATAATAATTTTTTTGATGAAATAGTAATTTTATTTTATTGTTGAGAAAATGATGCAATAATAAGTTGTACAATGAAATTGCAACACGTACCTGTAGCAATAATGTTGAATTTTGTTTGGTTAAAAGTAGAAACCGAGGAGTGACTTTCTTGTTACGTAAAGGATCATTTTGTTTCGTTTTAAGTCATTCTTTTGGGAAAATGGACTGAAATTCTCATCCAACATGTCCTTTTGTACTCATATCGGCATGTTAATTGACATTTTTTTTAATATTTATTCTCATGATCCAATAATAATAGTTAAAGATTTTTTCTTTTTTCTTTTAGGTAATAATAATTTTATTGAGGATAAACATCGGACAAGGAGGAACCTATCCATTTGTATCAAAGAGATCCACATCAAAGAATCCAAAAAGAGATAGAGTTAATGGATTGGGATCTCCAAAGTCTAACAAAAAGAAATCCATTGAGCCAAATTATGGGCTAAACAATTGTTAGCCCTAGGACAAAAAAGAGAGTAATTATAACAAAATTACAAATAAGGTTTTTGATATTTGATCCAACAAAGTCAAGACTTATATCATGGTCATTTTGGAGGTTTCATGAGCTAATTTCGTCATTTCAATGATTGGTGGAAGGGGTGATTTGTCATTTTGGTGGTTTTATAGTTATTTAGTTACATTGGAGGTTTTGAATGTATTTTCTCATTTTGAAAGTGTTGGTAATTGGTAGTATTTTGGTTATTTTGTAGTTTCGCAAGCATTTCGGTAATTTTTTAAATTTTAGGGATATTTTATCACTTTATAGATTTGAAAAGCATTTTAGTCATTTTAAAAGTTTTTGGAAATAATTTTGTTATTTTATAGGTTTCAAAAGTATTTAGATTGTTTTGAAGGTTTTATAGGGCATTTTGGAGGTTTTTGAGGGTGATTTGATGATTTTGGGAAAGCGTGACTTTAGATTATAAGTTGATTTGTTTATTTATTCTTATTTTATATACTGTTTGTAGGCTTTACACTATTTTTTGTCTTAACTTTGTTTTAAATAATCTAATTTTTAGTTTTTTTTTTTTTAAAATGAACTAACTTTTAACTTTTTGTTTCACATTATGCAAATAAGTTACTAGAAATAAGCAATTTTCAAACAGAAACTAACCATGTGTTTGGGACTAACTTCCATTGGAAATAAATGTTTTAGGAGCATTTGGTAACTTTGAAAGTTTTAATGGTATTTTGGTACATTTTAGCCTCAAAGACTATTTTTACTTATCCGCTGCAACAAATGATTTTGGTTTGACTAATCCAAATACCCAAAAATGAGAAAAATATTTTACACCAAAATAAATAGAACCTTAAAAAGCAAAAGATGGAACCTAGTCCTTTATTGACTACACCTTTCTTTCTTTTTCTTTTTCTTTTTTTCTTCTTCCAGTTACATCCTTTCTTAAGATTTAAGGCTAATATTATACAGTGAAAATGGTAAACAATTGTTTAACTGGATTGGAGCAATGTAATACCTATAATATCCACTTTGGTCATTGATCTATTTGGAATCTGGATCATGGAGTATGTTAGGACATATGTGAATCATGTTAAGAACATATGTCATTTAGAATTGGCTTATCCTTTGACAAAACAAACTTTACTTGTAATTGGATAAATCTAGGATGATTTAAGTCTTCAAGAAATATGTTATTCAAGTCAAGAGTTAAAACCATGCAAATCTGTCCAAGAAATAAGTGAAGAAGTGTTGTATTTTAAATCTTGGTAG